>NC_066565.1:10909983-11032494 GCF_024679095.1 Eriocheir sinensis | reverse complement strand
ATAAACTGTGACTTGTTTTTGGAATTCTTAAGAAAAGATTCCTGGTTGCATGTAGGTTTGTTGTGCAATGCAACAGTAACATTACCAGATATATTGCCTACTCTTCTTTTGTGTTCATGATCTTTGATGGAAGGACCATTGTCATAGCCGTCAAATACCACGCAGGATCGACCATACGTGGCATTGACAAACTGCACATAATGTTGGATGATGATTTCGTATGTGCTCTTACATGGCCACTTCACTTTATGCAGTAATGTGCCTCCGTCCAGTACATAAAATGAAGGGACTGGTGGTGTGACTGCTGAAACATCCTGCTTAATGGCTCTACCTAAAGCTGACTTGTTTGGTTTCCTCATAATTCCATGTTCAAAAAGTGAGGTAGGCACTGGTGTCAACTCATACTTAAAACATTCTTTCATATCGTCATCTCTCCACCAGTACCACCAAGCGCGAAAATAGTAGATTAGGATCAACATGTCTTATATCTTTATCAAATTGCACCCCAGTCTTCAAATACTCTAGTGTACGTATCTGGTATTTACGTTTTATCTTTGCTTTTGAGAATAGCATTTCATCAAGCTGTCTTTGAATAGCTTTCCCAACTTGTTCAGCATCATCACAGTTGATTTGATCTTCTTTAGTAGCAGTCAATCCTGTGGAGATGCTCTTGAGAAAAGGTTCTTCTTCGTTGAATGGACTGCTTTTTGTTAGCCAATCTTTCAATTTTCCAAGATCTGTCATGTCTCTCTTTAATCTACTTGCACCAAGATCGACGTGTTGTTGACTAGTTTTATGGTGATTATTAGTAAGGTCAGTCATGGCATTGTGGATGCTAGCACATGCATGCATACTGTGAATCCATGTTGTTATGACCGAGTCTGTCATACCGCGTCCCATTGTAAGTCCACCTCGACTCTTTAACGCTCTCATCATTGATTGTTCGATGACTAGATCTGTCCAAAGTCCTGCCCAAAAACGATCACTTTTTCTGACTGTGTGGCATTGCTCATCTGTGAATTTCTTGTGAATATCTGGATAGTTTGAGGGAAGATCTCTCATCGTCTGAAGATACAAGCGAGCACTTTTGGCATAGTTTGTGTGTCCAGTTGCAGCGAATAAGTTCAGCATTTTAAAGATAGCATCCAAGTGAAGTTGCCAGTTTCCGGTTCTTTCACCTGCAATGAACATCTTGATGACATTCACGTACTCCATGTATTGAATCCAAAGCTTTGCCGTCCTAGATGCATCTACCAATCTTTCCATTTTCTCTGACAGCAGTGAACGTACTTTCGTCAAGGCAGAGCTTTCTTCTAACTCTTTCTCATTAGGTGCGTCTTTCTGAAGCTTCTTGTACAAGATCTTGATTTCTTCTTTCTCGTCCTTACTAAATGCTTTTACGTCTCTTTGATCTCCCGTGTTTTCAGTGTCATCTTGTTTTTCCTCTCTCTCGTCACAAAAAAATTCATCAAGAAGCAAACCATATAAAGCACTCTGCACCAAGAAATGTCCCCTAAGTGCTCTGGAGATAGCTTTTCCAGATTCAATGTGTGTCACTGCATTTTCTCCGTAGATGGTTTGCAAGCATTCATTCAATCCGGAACCTTTCATTAGTGTTCCAATGCTACCGAGAAAACTCATTAGAGTATGAAAACCTCCTAGTCGGCATACGATCCGGAGTGACTTGTCAGTTATTATTTCGACTGCTTTGATCCAAAGTGGCTGATCGAATGTAATACAAGGAGTTCCCATGCCATAATGATTGCATAATTCAGTGACGAACAAAAGTGTTGAATACAGACATGTTTCATCAGATGGTTTCAGATTGATTATTGGCAAAAGCGTGATTACAGATTTTCCAGGATGCTCACCATTGCTATAAGTTTGCATGAATCCTGACCAGTTAGGTCTTGATTCTGTTGGGAACATCTGGGCAGTTTGCCAAAGAAGATCGATGTTATGTCCAAAATTAACAATTTCTGGTGTTTCCAGTTTCCTCAGAGACTTCAACACAATCTTGGAGAAAGCAGATTCGTCTGAGCTGAGATATGGAACAATCTTGACACCTTTGTTTTGAGTGATAGCTGTACTTCGTGTGAGTGGATGTCTCTTGATAGGAGGAGTTTGAGCTCGGATTCCATCTTTATTTGTTGACGCTGCCAGTATTCCCATTCCATGAAATGTCCTCTTGCCGTCCAGTGTGCACTGTGCAGATGTTGTGGTCCACATTATCTCCCACAAACTGCGTGAAAGTACCACAAGGAATAGATTGAAGGATTGTTGAAGCATCCTCCTCTATTACTGCTGATTGCTTGAATCGCGTTACTTCGCTGTAACTTACACTAAAACCAAGTTGATTTAGCTCATCAATCAACCACCGCGATCCAAAGACATGGTCAGCTTCAACAGCAAGACCAAATAAAATTGGAGGAATAAAGGATCTTGGTCTTGCAGCATACGTAATGGCTTGACCTATACTTTGCTGCTTGAGTTCATCTTTTACTAGAACCTCCAGTAGCAACTTCAAGCCTGCTGGCACCATTCGTTGTAAAAGAATATCATTCTGTGATGGATAAAAAACTGTGTTGTACTCGTGTTCTCTGATCTCAGCCATTATCAGTTTTGCTGCTGTTTTTATGATGCGCTGAGCTTCTTCGCCAGTATCCTCTCTTCTTGACTCATACCATTTGTTGTTGATGATACTATCTAATGTATTTCGAAAAAAGGCAATATTGGAGTGCCCTTTAACTTCTGCAAACACCAAAGAGTCCTTATATCTGTCCTCTAGTTTTTGTTTCAACCGCTTTTCTCCGTAAACTTTGTCTCCATTTGCCAGTTCTCTCATTTTATCATGCAATTCTTTTAGAGTATACAGTTCCCCATCTGATTTTCCTTCTAGCCATACACAAAGAACTTGAAACCATTTTTGCATACTTTCATCTTTTGGTCGGCCTCTTCTGTTTGGTGGAGAATCTGCAGATGGCCAGTTTGAAACAAAGCGAGAAAAACATTCTTTGTGGTATATTGCATTGACGGCGACCAAATCATGATTTGTTGCAATTCTAGTGTAGACTTCATGGCTCCAGTTGTCATTTCTTTGGTCACACTTGTGAAGAACTCTTTGTCGAAATCCGATATGTGTCACTTGATAAACAATGCCTCGATGGGGATGCTTCTCATCCTTTTTTGCTGCCTGTCCACATAAAAAGCAATGTTCCTTCCACAAAAAGGGCTCCATGCTTGATCTGAGTCTCTTGTTAGGAGTATCAAAAGATGACGCTTCATCAGCGCGGTAGGTGACTTTTCATGTCAGTAAAATTCCGGCGACAGTCTTTATGGACCAACACCTCTTCATTTTTTTCCATGCACTTAGCAACATAAGACTCCAGGTCCGGCCGTTCACGAAGTTTGCAGTAATGTAGCACAGTATTAAGTCCTTTCAAACTCACCACAACTTTTTCAGATGAAAGACACTTTTTAAGGCATATGACACACTTTTCAGGCTCGATGTCTTCCCCAGCCATGACTGCTACCATAAAAAAACTGCTGAAAATAGGGGGAAAAAACAAAGATCTAGTGAAGGGCAAGAAATTTCTGCAATCATTATATGTAAATTTTAGGGCCAAGAACCTATAGTGCCATCATCAATGATAAATTTATATTTTAAGATTTTTTTTTTTTTTACCTCTTATGTATGCAAAGCTATCTATCTATCTATCTATCTATCTATCTATATACCGTATACCTGGCCTCTTTCCCCTCACGGGGGTAGCCCAAGACAATGCGAAATCACACTCATTCGCCATGTCTTTTCGTAGGATAGTTATGCAGAGGAGGGAGTTCCCAATCCCCTCGCTCCGCCCCTTTTATACGGTGGTGGGATTCTTAAGCCCCCACCACAGGGCTTAAAGTTATAATAAAAGAAATACGAAAGGGAGTAGGCTACAGAATGCCACTTATTATGTTTACACACACACACACACACACACACACACACACGGTATAGAGGTATAATATAGTAAGCTCTGGGAATAATATTGTAGCCTACTCGCGAAATTTATTTAAATTGATTAGAATAATCATATAATCAAAACCAAATATCATACTATTATAGTTCACCCTGTCGAAAACTATTCACATTAACACAATTACAACAACATGAATTCGTTTTGCATACTTACATGTAGGTATTATGTTGGTAAAAGAAGAAGTAAAGCCTCTTTTTATGTCCGCGCTACCCCATGTGGCAATGTTTTGGGTGAGATGAAACTGCAGTGGTCTAAGTAGTGACGATCTTGCGCACTTATATAACTTTTATCCCTTTTCTTGTTTTTTTTCCTCTATGCATACAATCTAAAATGTTGGAGTACTATTATAAAAACATATTTCGTTATTTTTTTTTTGGCCGCCATTTTGTTGCTGTAATTTTTTTTCCCCAAGTGGACTTTTTGCGGATTTTGGATATGTTAATCTGCACAAAATTCCGCTTTTCATACCAAATTCATTAACATAATATTTTTTTCCGGGTTCAGGCATTTTTATTGCTATTTTTACTAGACTAAAAGGTTCAACCAGACAATTAGCAATGTAGCCAACATTATAGTTACCGACAGCAGTTGCGGTGGCGAACTCCACAATCCGCCTAGCTATAGATGCTGGCTTGAATTTAGGGCACCTTTTCCACACCCGCGAATGCAAATGTTCATTCCTGTTTTGTGTCATGCCCTTTAGACATCGGGTCATGATGTCATCTGATGTTAGACGCTGATATATTGCCTCCACCTCTTTCTTGGTCTGCCAAACCTAACCAAACAGACTTAGTTTCATTGAGGAGTTAGATTTATTAAGTTCCGGTTTTAAATTACGAATATGTAAAGATTCAAGTAACCTAAGGTCTTTTTCCTGACTACATTGGCCTATTATTTTGAAGTCGTCATTCTTAATATCATGGTCATGATGGTGAGAGTGCTCTCTTATCTCGGAAAATGAGGGATTACTAAGAACTCAATTAGTACGAAAAGAAAACCCCTTATGTTCGGATATCCTGATCTGAAGGTTCCTGACTGAGGAACCCACATATCTGACCCCACAGTCAGAACACTGAAAGAGATATATGATACCCGAGCGTAAGAGTTTAGGTACACAATCCTTGATTTTAAAGAAGGAACCAATTTTCTGTTTATTTGTAAAAACAAGTCTAAAGGAAACCGATGGGTAATATGACTCTAGGGTGTCTTTTAGTTCTTTTCTAATATGGAAACTATATGGGCCATAAAACGGCAAAGTGATATGTCTAATTTCTTTACCAACAGTCGTAATGGCAGAAGTATGTCTCATTTTCCGGTCGAGAAAGCATCTCTGCATTTTATAGAATAGGCTAGATGGAAAGCCATTAAGCGAAAAGAATCTCTCGAGCACAGACAACTCATTGTCAAACGAAGTCCAGCTACTACTAATATTATATGCCCTATTTAACAAAGTTCTTATTGTGTTTAGTTTATAAATATGTGGAACAAAAGAAGAAAAATTAATACCCAGGTTCGTATGTGTCGGTTTTCTATAAACACTGGTACATAATTTGTTATTATTTTTTGTTATTAAGATGTCTAAAAATGGTAAGGAGTCGTTGTTTTCCTTCTTAACAGTGAACGTAATATTGTTATGTTTCTTGTTTAAGTAATTAAGGAACATTTCTATATGGCTCTCGGTTTTGAATATAAGAAAAGAATCATCAACGTAACTTTTATAAACTACTGGCTTGAACTCAATTGGGCATTCATTTAACCATATTTCCTCATGATAGCACATGAATATATTTGCAATGGTGGGGCCTAATGGTGAGCCCATGGCCACACCATCAACCTGTTTATAAAGTTCATCGTTGAAAATGAAGACGGACTCCATAACGGCTAACTCAAATAAATTAGAAAACTGTTCCTGGTTGAGATTTGAAAACAAGTTCGAGTCGCAGAAAACTCTTTCTTTACAGATATTTATCGATTCATTAAGTGGGATATTGGTAAATAGATTCTTAACATCAAAACTAGCTAGTACGTAATCATTCAAAAGGTTAAAAGATTTCATTTCGTTAACAAATTCGTAAGAATTCAATACCGTGTAATCATTAACTGTGAATTGGCTTAATAGGGGGACGAAAAATTTAGCTAGATTGTAATTAAAAGTTCCAATGGCTGATAGAATTGGCCTAATAGGACAGCCCTCTTTGTGTATTTTCGGTAAACCACACAAAATACCTGGAGCTGAGCCTCTAGCAAAAATGAGATTGTATATGCTCAGAGAGAACACTTTCTCTTCTACAGGTCTTAGATATCTATTTAATTTATCATCTAGTCTAGTTCTTATTTTAAAAGGGTCGTCATTAAATTTTATAAATTTAGTAACATCACTTAAAACTTCATGAACTTTACTAACATAATCAGTTTTATTGAGAATAACTACTCCTCTACCTTTGTCTGGTTTGTTAATAATAATATTGAGGTTCTGACGAGGTCCATGGATACATAGTTTCTGTTAAGATTTAGGTTTTTTGGTTCGTTATTTTTAAATTCCTATACATGTTGTGTGCCAAATCCGAAACTTTAGCCGTAAGGGCGGCCCAAGACTTGTTAACACCTGGAATATAGATATCAAGATTTGAGATTGAGGACATGAACTTTTCAAGGGGCAAGAAAAAATCACAAAACTTAGGTGGGCGTGGTGGAAGACCAAAATCTAATCCTTTTTTTTTTTTTTTTTTTTTTTTTACATTGCTGCCTATTGCGCCGGTAGGCTTCTTCCCGGTGGATCCTGATGGTCGGTCCAAGGCTTCATTCCGGTAGGTCCTGATGGTCGGCCCAGCCCGTTCTGGCGCAGGCGAGTGTTTATAGTGGCGCCATCTTGCATTGGCTCATGCTGCCCTCCCAGAGCTCATTTTTGATCCTTGAATCTAGAGTCCGGGTTGATAGGTGGTCTTCTGGACAGCATGTGGGTAGTTTTAAGCCACTCGGCGGCGGCTGAAAAATCCCAGCTTGGTGGCACCGGGCGGGGATTGAACTCGCGTCCTCACACGAGGCCGTTACTTTAACGACTCAGCCACCGCCTCCCTAAATGATAAGAGCTCCTGCTCATCTTTCGTTAATCTATAACTTGATACATCAGTAATGACCTATATAGACATATATATATATATATATATATATATATATATATATATATATATATATATATATATATATATATATATATATATATATATATATATATATATATATATATATATATATATATATATATATATATATATATATATATATATATATATATATATATATATATATATATATATATATATATATATATATATATATATATATATATATATATATATATATATATATATATATATATATATATATATATATATATATATATATATATATATATATATATATATATATATATATATATATATATATATATATATATATATATATATATATATATATATATATATATATATATATATATATATATATATATATATATATATATATATATTCTAGATTTCTGTGGCACCAAACACGGACCATGAAGATACACCGTGTTTGGTGCCACGGACTCTACTAGCAGGACAGAAACCTTGCGATGAGGTGACAACCTACTGGCACCGGTGCTAGAGTGAGGGCATGAGTGTGGTGTGGGTGCAGATGGCCTCCGGCGCCACGCCAGACAGTGAGGTGAGCATCATTTGGTGGGTTCATTACGCTTCTCTCCCAAAACAAGCTTGGAGATCCATAGAGAATGCGTGGTTTCAGTATGTGGAACACTAAATTCGTCGCAAACACTCATTTTAGTGGCGGAAAAATCTCTAAATGTAGGGAATTTCCCTAGATCTAGGGAATTTTTGTCCCCCCCCCCCCCAACACACACACACACACACACACACACACACACACACACACACACACACTAAAAAAAATACGCGATTGCGACGGATTTCGTGTCCCCCACCCGTAACTCCGCATTCCCACAGGTCCCCAAGCTTTTTGGGGGGTGAGGGGGGAGTATGGGCAGACACTAGAATTTTACCGAAAATATTTCGGATTTTTTGTTAAAACTAATAGAGGAGACATAATAAGCAACATAGAGGTTGGGATTCATTAGGTAACAGTGATCATAAGGAAATTAGATTTAATATTAAATGGGAGGACAGAGTCAGCAGTAACAACACATTAATACCTGACTTAGGGGCGGGATTCATCAAACCATTTACCGGACCTCTGTCTGGTAAGTCTCGAGGTATCTCCGCCCACCCGGTAAATCGGCATTCATAAACCACTTACCGGACTCGTGGTCAGGCCAAAAGTTACCGCGGCTCCGAACACCCGTAACTGAGTTACCGCAGGCGTTGTAAGTGGGTAGACACTACCGCGGCTCATGTTCGGAGGCGATTTTGAGCCTATGTATATTTTTACCTCGTGACGTGCCCTACACCATCAGAAGCAGAAAAGCATGCAGATTTAGGATCTGGGCTTATAAAGGCGATGTGATGGAAACCAGCAGAGTACGAAGGAGTTGAAGATAATTAAGTGCAAGAAAATGTGTACTCCCTATTCCTTTAACTCTGATTTTTGTGTGTATTACACATTATTGTTACAATTTTATGCTAGTGTGATGCAGAATCTTCTCAGGAAGATGATGGTGGTCTCCATATTTCTCAAAAATGAATGTTGGGGTCAGGAAACGGGGTGGGAGTGAGGTGTGTGAAGTCGTCGGTTTGGGATGAACTGGGCACACCCGTGCACGGCCTCAGGCCGGCTTCACCTCCAGGGCCGCAGTCTATAGTATGTAAGTCTGTGGAACTGTCCACCCATATGACTTTTCCCTGCTTGTTAAAACACTGCAGAGGGAATAATGTTCTCATCTGTGACAGTCACCTCCCATCTGAAGTCTCCAATATTCTTGCTGTGGAGTTTGACGTTGTAAAATTTTCCTCTGACCTCTACATTACTCAAGAGGCCACTCACGCCATTCACCTCAGCAGCCATGCAAAGCTTCCCACACCCAATGCTTGGCTGCACCAGTGAGGCATGATGACAATGACCCCCTAGCCAATTTTGGTTGCGAGGTGTGAGTATGGGCAAACACTAGAATAATACCAACTCTTGTGATAGCGAGGCACGCTGCTGGCGCTAGCGACGGAAAACTATGAAGGTAACACAAAAATGTTCAGAATATAGGCTACATAACCGGGTATATTTTTATTGCAAGGATAAATATACAAGTAACGTGCATTCATTTGTAAAAAAAACATCTAACTGAGGGATTACAACGTTAATAATTTGTTTTAAGGCAGTATTTACCCCTGTACAATACACATGTCTTGATTTTGAAGTCTGTGTATTAGTAAACAAACGACACGTGAAAGCTGAAATACAACATCAAAGGTCGCACGTGATTGGCTATCCAGCCCAACCAATCGTTGCTAGGGTGCGAGTTAATGGAGCGTTACCATACCGTTGATGAATGCCGTGTTTGAAAGATGCCGCAGCTGTGGTAGCGCTCTGGTAAATGTGAGAGATACCGGAGGCCTGGCTGGTAAGATTGATGAATCCAGCCCCAGGAAGGCAGACTACGAGGGGTTAAGAAAGCAGCTGCTAAGGATTAGGGGAGTAGGATCAGAAGTAGGTCAGGACCCAGAGATGGGAGAGGCGTTAATCTCTGGTGAAGTCATCAGTCAGGTCGGTGGATTTGCCCGCGATGGATGACAGACAGGCTAAAAACTGAAATAGGAAGGAAAAGAGGATTATATGTTAGAATCAAGAGGGGGGGAAATTTACCTAAGGGACAGTTACAACGATTTAGCCAGAACAGTTGAGGAAAGCACCCGTATAGCAAAACGTAGTTATGAGATTAGAATTGCCAGGGAAGCAAAAAACAATCCAAGGGGCTTCTGTCAACTTTATAAGACCAATGTTAGGGATAAGATAGGGCCGCTTAAGTCAGGAGAATCACTGATAGATACAGATGAGGAAATGAGTGAGGCGTTAAACATATATTTCTTAATTGTACTTACCGAAGAAAGATTGGACGATATACTTCAGGGAGAACAGATCTTCATGGGAGAAGAGGTAGAAGGATTAACCGACATCAACACGAGTAGGGAGCTCGTGATTAGACAGATAGATAGACTTAAAGTCACTAAGGCGCCAGGGCCAGATGAACTTTTCCCCAGGGTAATAAAGGAATGTGAAACTGAAATAAGTGGGCAGTTAACAGAAGTATTTAGGAAGTCGCTAGACACAGGGGTGGTGCCTGTTTCATGGAGGCAGGCACTCGTTATTCCAATATTTAAGAAGGGAGACAAATCTTCTATGCAAGACTATAGGCCGATCAGTTTGACGTCAGTTATAGTTAAAATGCTTGAGTCAATAACAGCAGATAGTATTAGGAACCATATTGACAGACGTAATTTAATTCACGACTCACAGCATGGGTTTATCAACCCGTACAGTGTCATCTTTTGTCATAGATAGAGGTCATGCCAGGTTGCACTTTTTTCATATTTTTTTGTTTGCCTCTTAAAAAAAAAAAAATCATTTGATATATATATATATATATATATATATATATATATATATATATATATATATATATATATATATATATATATATATATATATATATTATTTATATGTGAGGAATGGAACCCTAGAGTGTTTGTCTCTTATTTTTCTCCGTCTCAGAGCTAACGATTTCTACAATCTTTCTACAATCCCTATCATGCTTAAGTCACTACGCCGTCTCTAACGCTCGGTCCTCGTCACTTACGTCACCATATCTTCCGTAACATTACAATCCCTATCACACTTGGGTTACTGTGTCATCTGTAGCAATGCGTACTCCTGTCCCTTCGCTTGCTAAATCTTTTGTAATGTTTATTTATGTCACTATTAACTTGCTCCGCCCTTTGTAACACTGAGACCAGGTTATGTTAGTCATTTGTTTTGTCTTTTTCTGTATGTTGAGACAAGGTTATGGAAGCTAGTCATTTGTTACGTCTGTTCTTCTTTAGTTCAAGACAAGGTTACGTTGACTAGCCTCCGTTACGTCACGCCTTTACATTGAGACAAGGTTACGTTAGCGTCATTTGTTTCATTCTTTTTTACATCGACACAAGGTTATGTTAGCCAGTCATTCATTACACATGTTTTTCTTTAGTTTGACACAAGGTTATGTTAGCCAGTCATTCATTACACATGTTTTTCTTTAGTTTGAGACAAGGTTATGTTAGCCAGTCATTCATTACACATGTTTTTCTTTAGTTTGAGACAAGGTTATGTTAGCCAGTCATTCATTACATATGTTTTTCTTTAGTTTGAGACAAGGTTATGTTAGCCAGTCATTCATTACACATGTTTTTCTTTAGTTTGAGACAAGGTTATGTTAGCCAGTCATTCATTACACATGTTTTTCTTTAGTTTGAGACAAGGTTATGTTAGCCAGTCATTCATTACATATGTTTTTCTTTAGTTTGACACAAGGTTATGTTAGCCAGTCATTCATTACATATGTTTTTCTTTAGTTTGAGACAAGGTTATGTTAGCCAGTCATTCATTACATATGTTTTTCTTTAGTTTGACACAAGGTTATGTTAGCCAGTCATTCATTACACATGTTTTTCTTTAGTTTGACACAAGGTTGTTAGCCAGTCATTCATTACATATGTTTTTCTTTAGTTTGAGACAAGGTTGTTAGCCAGTCATTCATTACATATGTTTTTCTTTAGTTTGAGACAAGATTACGTTAGAGATTAGACAGACATTCATTAAGTCATTTTTCGAGCATGGTATTATTATTTATCAAGTTACGTGGGTAGTTTGTGTTTCTAATTTATTTGCATCGAGACAAAACAATATATAAATGGGATATACATACGTACAAGAATTCACAGCTCAATCACGTATAGGAATACTCTCGACAGCATCCTATACATATACATAACCCTGATTTTATGTATTCTCTAAGATGTATAGTTGAGATTATTCACCTTACAGATCTCTCTGAATATGTAAATGGGAGATACATACAAGAATTCACAGCTCAATCTTGTATAGACCTACTCTCTCAACAGCATCCTACAGTTACATACATAGGCCTAATTTTATGTATTCTCTAGGATGTATAGTTGAAATTATTCACTTTCTTGATCTCTGTGAATCTGTAAATGGGATATACATGCAAGAATACACATATCAGTCCCCCCCTCATGTATACTTCCTCAACACCTTCCTTCCTGGCACCGCCCATGATGGCTTCACCGTCGTGAATGGAGGAGCCAAACCAGCCAGACAAGCGATTTATCCTGTTCATTGCTTCAACAGGTTTGCCATTCTGGAGGAGGAGGACGAGCAGGAGAGCACCTTCCTGGTGGGGGACTCCATGATTCGCCAGCAGGTCGTTGATTTCAGCGGCAGAGTTCCTCGTCGAAGACGGAACTATTGCTATCCTGGTGCTGGGATCGACGATATAACTGCTGCTCTTGAGGAGATCTCCCCCCAGGCTATTAATGATTCACTGTTTGTTATTCACACAGGTACGAACGACGTCACCACGACCCGGTCTGAGGAACTCCTGGAGAAGTACCGTAGGCTCATCCAGCAGTATAAGTCTAAATCCCCTAACATTTTGATTTCAGGAGTTCTACCACGGACTTGGGCGGAGAGCGACTTTTTCAGTAAGGCCTTCAGCCTAAACAACCGCTTGCAGACTCTTTGTAGGGAGCTTGACGTGGAGTTCTTCAACGCATGGAACAATTTCTATGGACAAAGTGAGCTCTTCCACAGGGACGGATTGCACCTTTCTCCCATCGTGGCAGCCAGATTCGGAAGGCTTCTCAACGACGCAGTACGTGTCATCCGAGCAAAAAACGAGTCACAGCCACGTCCCTCCACCCCGCCCGTGTAAATAGACGCCGTGCATTGCAGCAAACCCGTAGGGTAGGCGGTACTGGCGTACTGGTGCTGGGCCTCCACATTCACTGGGACGGATGACGACGCGGGTTCGCTACCACACGCTTTTTCAGTCACCGCCGAGTGGCTTAAAAACACCCACATGCTGTCCTGAAGCTCACCCATCAACCCGGACTCTACCCGGACCGTCCAAGCGAATCAAACGAGTTCCGGGGGAGGCATGAGCCAATGCGCAAGATGGCGCCACCGCCACTATCGCCACTGCCAGAACAGGCTGGGGCCGACCATCAGCCCCCACCCAAGAAGAAGAAGCCCGACCATCACCATCAGGCCCTCACGAGGAACATGCGTGCACGGTGCAACAGAAAAAAAAAAAAAAAAAAAAAAGAAAAACCGTGATCCCGCAAGTACCACCACCTCTATTACCAAGCCTCTAGATAACTTAAAAATCCTTAGTTTCAATGCGCGTAGCCTAAGTAACAAATTTGATGAACTGATATGTCTTGCTCTAACAGAAAATTTTGACATAATTGCTATAACCGAAACATTTATCGACACCACAAATATTGATTTAAGTTCTGAATACAACATAGATGGCTACAGACTCTTCAACAAAAATCGTGTAAACCGTAGAGGCGGTGGCGTCGCCCTTTATGTCAAAAGCCTTAAAAATCACTTACTCACTCAGCAGAACACATTCGTCCCCTTGTGCGAGAAGCGAATTAACACTAATAAAAGCCCACCGTGGTTTAATAGCGAAATTAAACAATCAGTCAATGAGAGAAAATTGTTTTACAAGTTAAAGAAAGAACAAAGCACGCCCGAAAACATTAGACTTTATAATGATGCCAGGCGACGAGTAAAAAGACTAGTAGGTCAGGCAAAGCGTAGATATAAATAAAATATTGCAGCCAACTGTAAAAATAATCCGAAATCTTTCTTCAGTTACATAAACAACAGAAAGGCGATCAAAAGTGGTATTGGACCTTTAACAAACAGCGACGGTGCACTAGTGACTGACAGCCAACACATTGCAAACCTCTTAAACAATTACTTTTCCTCGGTGTTTAATACTAACAGTCTTCCTCTCGCTACCACCAACACCAGTACTATTGTAAATCTCGAGCATGCATTGCCTAATTTTGAAATAACAACCGATGAAGTCCTTAAAGCTCTCCATTCACTTAAAGCAAATAAAAGTCCCGGACCCGTCAAAGTATATCCTATACTGCTTAAAGAAACAAAGAGCGAAATACTCTCCTCCCTCACTACCGTATTCAATATGTCCTTGCGACAAGGCAAGGGGAGGCGGTGGCTGAATCGACAGAGTAACACCACCGCGTTCAGGAGGACGCGAGTTCAATCCCCGCCCGGTGCCACCAAGCTGGGATTTTTCAGCCGCCGCCGAGTGGCTTAAAACTACCCACATGCTGTCCAGAAGACCACCTATCAACCCGGACTCTAGATTCTAGGATTAAAGATGAGCTCCAAGCCTCCAAGAGGATTTGCACAAAATTTCAGCTTGGTCGGATAAATGGGAGATGCCCTTTAACGCAGACAAGTGCCAGGTCCTTCAAGTTGGAACAAAAAATAAGAAGTTCGATTACGAAATACGCGGCGTTAAACTCACAAGCGTTCAATGCGTTAAGGACCTGGGGATTAAAATCGTGTCGAACCTCAAATTCTCACATCAATGCATCGATGCAGCAAATAAAGCGAACAGAATGTTGGGCTTCATTAAAAGAAACTTTTTATTCAAGAATAAAGATGTAATACTTACGCTCTACAATAGTTTAGTCAGACCCCACTTGGAATATGCGGTACAGTTTTGGTCTCCCCACCATGCACAGGACATTGCTAAACTTGAAGGTGTTCAGCGTCGAGCAACAAAAATGATCCCTTCCTTGCGCAACAAATCCTACGAAGAAAGGCTTTCCACCCTTAACATGTTCTCTCTTGAGAAACGTCGCCTCCGAGGAAAACTGATCGAATGTTTTAAAGTACTTAATGGTTTCACGAATGTAGACAGAACAAAATTGTTTATGATCGATGACACTTTGCGAGCGAGGAACAATGGCACAAAACTCAAATGTAGGCAAGTAAATTCAGACTGCAGCAAATTTTTCTTCACCAACGTTGTAGTGCGAGAATGGAATAAGCTCCCACCATCAGTGGTCCAGTGTAACACGATTGACTCCTTTAAAAACAAGCTCGACCGTCACTTCCTTCAACTTAATATTAACTAGAGTAGAAAAGCAACGTTTTGGAGCCATCTGATTAATGTAAAATCACTTAGGTTTAAGGACAGACCACCTAGTCTGGACCATGGGGCCTGTGTGGTCTGATTTTCTATGTAAATCTATGTAATACTGTTACACATAAGAACATAAGAACGTTGGAGTCTGCAAGAGGCCGGTAGGCCTATACAAGGCAGCTCCTTTGACCCTAAGCTCCCGTGTATCTAACCCCACCTAATATCGCTGTCCATGAATTTATCTAATCTATTTTTGGATGTGACAATTGTATTGGCATACCTAACTTTTATGTATATTCCAAGATGCCTGAGTTTATTAGTCCCTGTGAATACGTAAATGGCAGATACACAAACTTATAAAACACCTGTGACGTATAGACACCTTAGCTTGTACAAATATAGATGCTTCGAGACTTCTTTTTGTACCGTACTGGCTCAAGGTAGGAAAGGTAGGCATGGGAAAGATTAGAAACAAGTGTACAGTACCCTCTCGAGTTTCGCGTTTGCTTCATTCCTCAGGTATGGCGCTAAGCTCGAGGATCGCGAAATTCGAGGTATTGAAATCCATGAAAAAGCTCTTACTGGTTCCGACCCGTGGAAAACAAAGACTTTCCGACTTTACTTCCTTGTTATAACAATTTTTTCGACTTTACTCCCTTGTTATCTCAAAATACGTACCTTGTTAATAAGCAGAAAATAGGGGAAGTAAGAACAGTTCGTTTTGAAGCCGCAGTTGAAGTCGGCTGCCTTACAATTGGCTGGCAGTTCTGAATACACGCTTGTGATCCACGTGGTGTCGTCTGCTAAAGTAAGGTCGGTCACTCGCGGTCACTCGTGGGACAATTGGACAAACCTATATTTTTCTGGTAGTTTTCTGTGTGTTATGAAATAATCTGCGAACTCTTTCTGTTAAAAATCATGAAATCACTAATTAGTCGGCCGGCCAAGTCCAGGAAATATGCCAAAAAAAAATTCTGATGGCATTTTTTGTTAAAAGTGGGCAACTATGCCAGAAGTCATGAGTATAGTCTAAAGATCCAGAATCACCCGGTTGCCAAAAAGACATTTGACCTTTAAGGTCAAATTTGGAGGTCAAAAGGTCAATTGAGGTCAAATTTTATGTTTTTTCTACTTTGTGCTATACTTTCAATAAAATCATGTTTGGTGTAAATAGTGCAGGATTAAAAGATATACAAGTTTTTTAAATTCAAATTGTATTGGTAAATGCGATAAAAATTCGGTTTTTAAATGCAAGATTCTCCATAACGCTTGCGTATTGGCAAGAGGTTAAGATTTTGTCATTAACTTGATGTTTTTCTTTCAGGTTGTGAGAATGGATGGTGAAGGTGAAGTTACTCCCATTGGCTCAGTCAAACGGAAGAAAAGTACCATCCATGAGCCTGATTATACCAGTTGTCTCATCTGTCAAGAAGGCGGCAGCCGGGGCGAGAAGCTGAGCCAGGCAACTGATGATGGGAAGATGAAGGTGCAGAACGCTGCTGCTGAAAGAACACGGCTTAAGGATCGTACGTCGTTGTCTATTCTGAATAGGCTGAAGAACATGTCAGAAGAAGACTGGTCCAGTGAATTGAAGTGGCACAAGACATGTTACATAAACTTTGCATCTGAGAGTCGATTATCGAGGCTTCGGGACAGGAGGAGCAAGGAACAATTCGTACAAGCTCCCACTTCAGTGGTTGATCAGCCAAGTACAAGTTCCTCCTTTCACGGGACGCGTAAGCAAGGGCACGCTGTTAATTGGGAACATTGCATATTCTGCCAACAACCAGAAATGAAAGACATCCATAGTGTAATGACAATGAAAATGTCGCAGAAAGTTTTGGACTTGTCAAAAGAGGACTCTGTCATGTCAGTTAGGATGGCTAACGTTGTAGACTTAATAGCTGCGGAGGGAAAGTACCACACAAAATGCTATGTTGAGTTTGAACGCGCGGTGAGGAGAAAGAAAGTGCGCCATTTGAAGTGCTCAGATCAAGCGTTGAATGATCTTGGGGATATGTTATTAGAAGGTCTGTCAGTTGGCAATGTGTATGACACTGGGGAGGTTTGGGAGACATATGCTAAGCTTTGTGATGCTAACGATGAACAAATCCCTGATAGCTTCTTGTCCAGAAGACAAACATTCATTTCTGCATTGCAGAATGTTATTGGTCACGAAGGCTCCTTTGTCAGACCCCGCGATCCGAAAGCGCCACTTCTCCTGTACCCAAGTGTCAAATCGCAGTATCTCATTTCCAGTGCCTTGTCAAATATCTCCAACCCAAAGGATGAGTGTAGTGAAGATGATATGTCGACAACATCTGAACTGCAGCTCCACTCCGTTGTTGGGCTGCAGGAAATCGTTCACTCTGCACTTCAGTTGCGAGTTGACTTGGAACGGACATCAGGTCATGATACAGCTTGGAGGGGTCTTACAGAAGATGCAGTGGAAGCCATTGTTCCAGACAGCTTGTACTTATTTCTCTCAGTGTTGTTCGGTGGGACAAACGCACTGGACACTGATAACACACGCACTGATGCTAGGCAAAGGATATATAATGTCGGTCAAGACATAGTGTTTGCCATATCCAATGGAAAAAAGTTGACACCCAAACATGTAGGCCTTGGCTTGACGTTACACCAAGCAACCAGGTCAGAAAAACTGGTGGATCTCTTCAATTCTGCAGGTGCCACAATAGGTATTGATACCATCAGGCGTATGGATACAACTATTGCAAACGAAATTCTTCAGAAGTTTGAGGAAAATAACAGGATCTTCATCCCAGATGGTCTTGTCCCTTACGAACCGGGAAGACTTATCCTTGGCTCAGCTGACAACATAGATGTGAACGAGTACACAATACATGGTAAAGGTACATTCCACTGCACACAGTGGAATACATGGCAACGTGGACCACGTTCTCTGAGGCCTCAGGTGAAGCAAGTGCATGGAAGGCAGAAAGCTTTGAAACAAGAGACAGTTGAGAAGTTACACGCTGTTGATCCACCCAAACTACCTATTGGAAGCAGAGTGGAACCAAGATTGCAAGATTCATCCAGTATTGACCCAAGTGGCTGGTTCAGAAGCAGCCAGCGTTGGATAGCGGCAAGATGCCTTGATCACACCTGGATATTATCAAGGATGGACAGTACAAACGGCCATCATGTTCCTCCTTGGGCAGGTTTCAACGAGAGTATCAGTACAGTTGATCCACCGGTGACTACAGTGGGGATGGCACCGATTCTCAATGCAACTGCGGATGATTATGGGACGATCACAACGATCATCAATCGATTTGTCCAGGTCAACAGCTACCTTGGTCAGAACCATACGATCACTTTTTTTGACCAGCCACTCTATGCAAAAGTGAAGGAAGTTGTATGGGCCTCTGAAGAATATGATCAAGTCATCGTCTTACTTGGTGGGCTTCATATCACCTTCAACTTCCTCCGAGCAATAGGTCAGCACATGGAAAGTGCAGGACTGGATGACGTTTGGGTTGAATCGGGACTGTTCGGACAAAATGCCGTTAAGTCTATCATGGATGGGAAGCACTACTACAGGGCTGTTCAGGGACATATCTGGGCCTATGAAGCACTCAGTCGTATCAGGTTCGAGGCCTACTTAGTCTGGCTACATCAACAGAGTCCAGAACAGCATGACGGAATTGCTGTGCGTAGATCAGCAATCTCAGAGTTGTTCAAGCAGCATGGCGCAAGAAGCCATGATGAAAGCCTGATGAGTGCTGTGACTGATTTGAGTGAGCTCCTTGCTAGTCCAGACTACGTGGAGAAAGCAAAAGAGTTCCACAGTATGCTGAAGAAGAATCCCAACAATGCCTTTTGGCTTCAGTATCTTGAGTTGGTGGAGATACTCTTCTCCTTCATCCGGGCCAATCGAGATGGGGATTGGTTGCTCCATCTTGATTCTTTCGAAGCAATGCTTCCATGGCTGACCATCTACGACCATCTCAATTACGCACGCTGGGGTCCTGTCTACCTTGCAGAAATGAAGGGGCTGCCGAAAACTGCACCGGACGTATACGAAGAGTTCTTAGCTGGGAATTTCGTCGTGAAACGCCACAGTGGAAGGTTCAACCAAGTTCCAGTGGACCAGGCAACCGAATGGATGAATAAGGTCTGTAAATTATCAAACGGGATTATTGGAATCACCCAGAATGATACAGCGAGAGACAGATTTTGCACGACCTGGTCTGAGAGGTGCCAAATTTCAGAAGACACCATGCAGCTATTTGGACTTTGCAAGGATGACGCCGAGGTCGATTTTACAACTAGGAAAGACGGTCTTCCATTTAAAAGGATACAGGACTGGGATGCTGTAGCGAATCTTGAAACCCAGTTTCGGCGGTTTAAGGTGTTCACAGAAATTGACCAAGATGCCACATCCGGCGACGTAAAGCTGAGCTCACTGACAACCAACGACCTAGCCACTGATGGAATAACTACAGATCTCCTGACTGCTGAAGAGAAAGGAGTCGAGTTGGTGAAGCAGAATGTAAAGGAAAGACTAGTTGAAAGGAGTGTGCCTTTTTTTGAAAAGCAAAAACGCCAGAAGTCAAAGACATTCGCAACACTGTACGAAACTCCTGTACATGACAAAAAACCGAAGACCACCAAGACGATTAAAGCAGACAGGCAACTGATGCAGAGACTCTTCAATGCGGCGCAAGCTGATCGTGCAGTTGACCTCCACAAGGTGCTGGAGCATGAATTGTCAGCTGTACCACTTAGTCTGGCGAACAGAGCGAAAAAGATGAACACCAACATAAAGTCTGCAATGCTTCCCTTGCTGACGAAAGATCTTGGGGTAGACAAAGTCAAGGGAGCACCAGAGACCGAAGGAAAAACTTGCATCATCATCGATGGGCATGCATTGATTCAGTCCCTCGGAATACCGCACAAATGTAAGACATTTGGTGACTATGCGCAGAACTTCATCAAGACTGTCACAAAACAGTTCACTGACAGAGTTTCTCGGATTGATGTGGTCTTTGACCAATACAGGCCACTCTCAATTAAATCGGAAAGAAGGAGTCAAAGAGTTGGTCGAAAGAGGCCAATCCGTAAGGTTATTGACAGGGATGATCTTCCACTCCCCCAGACCTGGAAGAACTTCATTGCATTAGATGAGAACAAGGAAGACCTTGCGATATTCCTGAGCGGCAAACTTTCAGCATTTAGAGAGGCAGGCAAGGAGGTTGTCATTGGCGGAAGCATTCCCAACGGATTCTCCTCTACACGTGGATTGATTCCCAGGCTAAAGGCAAACCACGAGGAGGCAGACACGAGGATAATCTTGCACATGCTAGAAGCATTTGATTGCGAGTATGAGAGCATCCTAGTGAAGTGCCGCGACACCGACGTCCTGCTACTTCTTGTTCACTTCACGAGGGGAAGAGAAGGCAAGGTGTGGATGGTTAGTGGAACGTCGAAGGAGCAGGAATGCTACCCAGTGCATCTTATAAACAGAAGCCTACATGAGGAAGTAGTGGATAACGTGCTGGGCTTCCATGCTTTAACAGGTTGCGACACTGTCTCCTCATTTGCTGGACATGGAAAGAAGTCTTGCTGGACTGTGTTTTACACCCAGAACTGTTACACGGTGTTGGTCGAGATGCGCCCCTAGGTGATGTTGAAAAGTTTCTGTGCTACCTGTACAAAGCACCATGTCCATCTGGAGGCATTGACAAGGCAAGGTATGACTTATTTCAGAAAGGGAAAAAGGCTATTGAAATGCTGCCACCCACACGCGATGCATTGGAATTGCATCTCGCACGAGCAAATCATCAGGCAAAGGTGTGGCTGCAGTCGGACAAGGTAGATGTGGTGACTGAAAACCCTGAGGAGACTGGTGGATGGAATGTAGTGGATGGACACTTGGAAGTTGTGTGGCTGCGAACGCCTTCCGTTCCAAGTAGTTGCATGGAGTTGATTACGTGCGGGTGCAAAACGAAATGCCGAACACACGCTTGCGTTTGCAACAAGACAAGACAGCTGTGTATTCCTGCTTGCGGTTGTGACACTGATGGGTGTCTGAATACTGCAGGTTTAGAACACGAACAGGACTAGAAAGTCTAAGATATGATTACAGGACATCTTTTTGATTACTTTATTGGAGAAGCAGAGACATTGTTGGGAACAAAGCGGATTCATGCAATTCGCAGAGTCTTCTTTTGTATCTTGAAGCATAACGGAGTTATATGCGCATTAAGTCAGATAATCTATCACATTTACCAGTACCTTTTGATTTTAAAACATAAATATCTCACTTAATATTCATAACTTTGCACCAAATTATACATTGTATGAATGTATAGCACAATAAAAAAATTGACCTCAATTGACCTTTTGACCTCAAAATTTGACCTTCAAGGTCAAATGCCATTTTGGCAACCGGGTGATTCTGGATCCCTAGACCATACTGATAACTTCTAGGGTGGTTGCCCACTTTTAACAAAAAATGCAATCAAAAGTCACTTTTGAGGGTCTTGGCCGGCCGACTTAATATCATGATTGACTTTTCAATGCCTATTGAACGTAAACCGCTGCCGCTGCCGCAAAATAGCTCGCAGAGAGGTTCAACTTGTTTACTGTTTCCATATTTCCCTCAGCGCTCACAGAGATCACAAGTGGGCAGACTAGAACAAGACCAGGCAAATTAATATTTTTAATGCTATGTATTCCCACAGCGCGCATGCGTGGTGGACAACAGAATGACTAATTTCATCGGGGAGATATTTCTCGCAACACCACCAGTGTAGTGGACCTTCTTCTTCTTTTGACCTGTAACGCTTTGTATCGCTTCTTAGGTCCTCCTCCTCCACACTTTTATACTTCACAACATGCACTTAGGGCTGCTTTCACAGTCATTTTATTAGTTTTGTCGTTAACAATGGCGGCGATCGCCGCTATAGTATTTCCACGTGAAACTGGCCGATCGGGTAGTGGTGGCTGGGGGGTTAGCCTAGCCCCGCACTTACCACACACTCTCAACATCTCTCGCTTCGTCTGCAGCCGCCACTACCCATCGGCCAGTTTCACGTGAAATACTAAGCGGCGACCAAAACAAACAAAGTACACTTCACCCTGAACTTGGCGTTTTTCTGTCCTTTTCTTTTCCTGAGTTTGCTTTTCTTTGCCCTTTTTGCTATTTTTCACTATTACTTTTCACCGTCGCTGCCATGCATTACAGGTCAAAAGAAGAAGAAGAAGAAAAGGAAAACAACACCGGGGAAGATCTACAATTTTCATAGACTTGATAAAAAGATTTTTGGACTGTGGTTCCACAACACGGGGTGTTCTCTTATCTTGTTAATCAAGTAGTAAGCAAAGCAGCTCTGCCAGTCCATTTTACGAGTCTCTTGGTGGGCCATTTTCCACTGCTCACTCCTCAACCACTGCCGTCGTCTGTTTGTTTACATGCAACCGTTCGGTACCCACGTACCCACACTCGTACTCAACCGTTTTCCATTCATAAGGACAACCAACAACTCGCTCCCGGTTGGGCATACGGGCAACCGCGGTTGCCCATATCCTCAATGGTTGGACACCGCCTTTTAAGGCAGCACGCATGACGCCGACGGTAGGTAGAAGCGACCCGTACATGTCAAAACAGCGCGAAATTCGTGGCGGTAATGCGCGAAAGTCATGATGGTAAGAATTTAGGACTAAGCGCTAAACACGAGGATCGCGAAACTCGGATAGCGCGAAACTTGAGAGGGTACTGTAATTACCTTTTTTTTTTTATTTAGTACCCCATTGAAAAGCTTTGTTGGGCCAGTAAGCTTTATATTCACCCTAGTATTGTTATTTTTTGTACCAGATCATCACAAAAGGGTTAGGTAGGGGAGAGGAGGTCTAGAAAACGAAGTGAATTTTTCATATAGTTCCCCATAGAAAGGAAGAATTCTGTGTTGTGTCATTAAACCTAACAAACAACCTTAGAACTAAATGGTATCGTATTTATTTATTGTGTGGAGAAAATAATACCATAAGGGAGGCTTGGGTTGGCATTAGGTCGGAAGTTAGGAACATACAGTATGAATATGTGTTGCCTCAATGCTCATCCCCGTCACATAAGCCTTTTCGACTACTTATTCAAGGTTAGGTTAGCTCTTTATTTACATTCTGCATATATTTAACTTATCAAGCCAATAAATAAGAAGTGTAATAATCAAATAAGGCCTAAAGTGGTTGTTTCCGTTTGGGGTCGATGTCCCGAAAAAAAAATTATCGCCCAAACCTGACATGGGCCACATGTTTACCATAGCAATACACCCATTTCCCGAGGCTCCCTGTTCATCCCATGGCTCAGAATCGATAAATAAAAATCCGTAATGCTTATCCAACCACAAAGTCTTCACGTAAATAACCAATGAGCAGAGATATGAGGTTAACCCCCGTTTTCTTAAACTTCTAAAATTTCGTTTCGTAGGTCAACACACCACGGTGGTGTGCCAGCACCCCAAAGTTATGTTTCGATTTCTTAAACACTCGCAAACCCAGTAGTGTGTTGTTAGCTAGACCACCACACTCGTGACCTAGCATACCACAGAATTGCGGACGATTCGCAACGGTTGGTAGCTCCCGCCCTCGTAGGTTGGCTAGCCTGTTTATCAGCTGATGTAGTATAGCGCCGCATTCTTTGAAAATGGCTACAAGAGACAAGACCTCCCCGCTTTCTTATTCTTATTCTAGTGAACCAAATAAGAGACAACCTGGTCGTCCACAGGACGCCATCGGACTACAATGCTGTTTTGGCACGTAAAACAGCATGGGAGAGGATCACCGAGAACTTCAATGTGAACTTCTTGGTGTCGGAAGGCAAAACCCAGCAACAGCTCAAGAGGAATTGGGAGTACTTAAAGAATGGACTTCCAAAATTTTCCTAAAGAAATCCTTAAAAAACTTCTACGATCTTTTTCCCTAGGAGGTTATGATGTGGGGGGCTGTCGAAAATTACGCAGCGCGGACGGCGGTGGTGGGGGGGTTGACACGCCCGACACTCGTCAACAGACCGGCTGCTAGGTTATGTTATAATAGATTACAAGTCCCCAAGATTGTGTTGGGGGTAGGGGGGGGGGCTGGCGTGGCGGAAGGGGAGGCGGACTTCTTGTAAAGAATTACCTAGTTGAAGAACAGTTATAACACCCATGCTGGCAGCTCATGTGTGGCGAGACACTGCCTTATATCCCAGCTGGGCAGTGGTGTTGACAAGCAACCTAAGTCATACAAGCCCTAGCTGCTGCTTGCAAGCTGCTGATAGCAGGGGGTCGCGTGAGTTTGAAGCTTTTGGTAAAGGGGTCGCAAGTGCTAAATAATTGGGAATCACTGCTCTATATAATGAAGTTGGGGTAGAAATGTGTACCTGCGTGGGGCGAGAAGCTGAAATACCGTCGGTCTTTCAGTGGTTTCAGTATTTAATTAACCGTGCAACAACACTCATGTATAACCATTTATTCGAACATTCCCTCTATGATGCTTCGTATTTTCACTATATTACATGTACCACTGGAATCATATGTAACACTGAAATACTGCTCCACGGTGCGAGATCCTTACACACACAGAAACATTGATAGGTTAGAACATATCAACACCAAGGCGGCTAGGTTCATTACAAACAATTACACTCGAACGCCTGGCATCACAACACGGATCAAACAACAGATAAACATGGACCCTCTTCACATATGCAGACAAGCACACAGACTTACACTTATGTACAAGATCACAAACACTCACATTGACATTGACCCACAAACATACCTACACAAGGCAAACAGTCAACGTACTCGTAACACACATATCCATAAATACCAAACATATCACACTAACACTGACGCATACAAGCACTCATACTTTCCACGCACCATACGTGACTGGAGCAGCCTCCCTCAACAGATTTTAGACTGCGGTACAATAGACTCATTCAAAAAACAAATACATATTCACTTATCACCACAACACACCAACACTAACAATTCCACTTGATTCACTTCCCTCCCCTGCACACTCGGCTCCCCCGTCCCCCTAACAGCCAACAAATATGCGTGTTATGCACCTTCTTTGGTGCCCTGCGCATTATTGTCCAGTCCAGATCCAGATTCCATTATAACGAAGAATTTCTCAACTTCTTGTCCAACTCAGATGTTTGTTTTGATTGTAGCACCCTCAATACACGCGCGACCACGCATGTTGTTTTAAAATCTTGTACTTGTTGTGATTACAGAGTTACTGATTGAAAAAGAAAAGTGAAATAATAACAGAAGTAGAATAATAGCATATTTATTTATTATTCATAAGTGTTTTTAATATAATGAATACATTTCTTACATTTCGTTTCTCTTTCGGGTGGGTATGGTCGCCCCATATTGTGTGGTAGGTCAACACACGAATGTTCCAATAATGTGGGATCCTAGCCATACACAGAACGGCGCCAGATGCGTTTATGAAATCCATTTGTGTGTGTCTAGCTAACTAACAATGTGGTATCCTAGGTTTACTCTGTTTAAGAAAATGGCCGTAAGTCTTGTTCACCTGCCCGCCGGTAGCCCATTTCAAACAGCTGAGGAGGCTCCCTGTAGGAGCACTCGCTTGTTTTAACGTTATTTTACGTTTTATTCGCTACCCTTCTATACGCAGCAGCATGGATCATATCTCTCCGTCCCTCGTGCTCCCGTGGGCCTCACCAAGGGACACATACAGGTAAATATAGAGGATATTGTGTCTCGGGTGTTGCCTGTTTCCGGTCACCACGGCATTCCTTGGTCACTGGGTTCATTTACACGCAAAGTTGCCACATAGATTTTGATATACCACTAAAACGAAGCTGGAAACGTACTAAATAAGATCTCAAAACCACCTATTCAGAAGGTATTAAGACTTTCCATCTCATTTTAGTGCTTTAATCTCCCTTTTTTCAGGTAAATTTGAACTGATCAACGGTCACTTTGGTCTTAAGTAACGTGGGATTTCTTATTATTCCTCATTCCCACATGCTTCTCCTGACATAATTCTTTCCTTGGCTTCATTAACAAACTGACCACTGCAATATATTCAACACTTGTTCTTTATAAAAATATAAAAATAGATGGAATAATAAGTGACTGACCAATTTGATTCATTAAGTGCTTAGTAGTATTAAGTGGTAATTATCCTCTAATTATAAAGGGTTAAGTACCAATTGCTGGTTCTTCAATACACGTGCTTATATAAATGTGATAGCTGAAGGTTAATTTATATATACAGAGAGATTGAGCAAGTAAGTATGACTATATAGAATGGAAATTATAAAGCTAGTTAAAAAAATGTTTGTAGGAATGAAATAGAGAGAATGTACGTAATATGCTTTTTCTAAATATATATATATATATATATATATATATATATATATATATATATATATATATATATATATATATATATATATATATATATATATATATATATATATATATATATATAGTTGAGACTTCTTACACACACACACACACACACACACACACACACACACACACACACACACACACACACACTAATAAAAGAGATAATCTACATTGAAGTTACTCAGTGTTACCACACTCAAAAAGGACAGAAAATAATGTAGTGATCGTGTGTGTGTGGGGTGTGGAAGGGGATTTTATAAAGTGTGAGGTGTGCTGGAAGGGTGTGGTGTGTGGCAAGGTGTGTGTGGTGTGTTACGTGTGGAGTGACCTTATAAGAGGGTGCTTAGAGTGAAGTGCTGCCCTGTGTGTGCTGATTGGGGTGGTTTAAAGTACTGTGGAAGGAGAATGCATAAAGTGTGAGGTGTGGTGTAAGGGCTGTGGTACGTGTGTGGCAAGGTGTACTATGTGGTGCATCTGTGTGGAAAGCCTGGCGTAAAGAAAGTCCCTCGGGGTGTCATGTTTCGTGTGTTGGCAGCTCTTCACGTTCCTCCTGCAGGATTTCTCTCAGGCCCCAGAGTGAGTGCGGGCCGTGAACAGTGAGCACCCCCGTCCCCCGTGAACCAGGGCGCGGTAACAGTTGTGGGCGGGGCGGGAGAGAGACAGCCGTGCCCCGGGGAGGGTGGCCTGGCAGGGGCGTGGCGCGGGGGCCTGCGCTCAACCAAAATCGTCCCCGTGAAATACCAGGTTTAAACATGATCAGCCATGATCTAACTGCCTTCAGCACTGACTTTTTTGCGACAGACCCACGCACAAGACCTTCCACCAACTGGAACAACCTGAAACACGCCATAATCGACTCTATGAACAGACACATACCACAAAAAACACTTTCTAGTAGGTACACACACACTTCCCTGGTTTTCCAGGATCTACGCAGACAACATCGCAAGAAACAAAGACCCTATACAGACGGACGCAGACATACAACACAGCAGATAATTGGACCGCCTACAATAACCACCAAAAGACATTTGCTTAAAGTAGCGGCACGCAAACACATAGCAACTTACCTCGCAGACAACGTAAGAAATAACAAAAACTTTTTTCAAATTCTTTAAGGCGCACAAACATGACACTAACACGATTACATCACTTAAAGACAACAATAACATTAGTAACCAGCTCACAACACAAAACACAAATACTCAACACAGCTCCAATCGATATACACACAAGAACACAACCTGACACCAAACATGGCACACAGCCAGGGGTCCCACTTTGCCAGTCCAGGATTTCCCCAGATAGATGTCAAAAGTTCCCGAAATTGGTCACAATTTCCCCAGAATCGTACAACACTGCCTTGATGTGTGCCAGCTCATTTTACTTGTTATTCCTGCTGCCATTTATCATAAAATGCATAAAACAGTATATATTTTTATAATGAAAGTACCTAGGAACACTGAAATAAATGTTTGCTTAAAAATATAATTTTCTATCTCCATTAGATCATCACAAATCAGCATATCAGTGACATATCTTTTAGCAAAACTATATACCAGTATACTTTGTAGATATATGAAAAAATATGTCTATTTGGACACATGAAAAAGGAAAACAGTACTATGATATAGCAACAGCTTACATATTACGTCTAAATTGAAAAAGAAGTGGGGAAATATATAATCATATTGTAATTACACATTACCTAGGTAAGAAATTAATGTTTGATAATTTGTCTTTATGCTTTGGTAAGAAAAAATAAAATACTGGCCTTATTTTCACTGACTATCATCTTCATCCATCACAGAATGGGTGTAACATGTAGATTAACTATGCTTTGGTAAGAAAAAATAAAATACTGGCCTTATTCACAGAATGGGTCTACATGTAGATTAGCCCTTTATTGACTTGTAATGACAGTATGACACATATTATCTGAGTAACCCTGGAGTCGAACTTACAGTTACTTAAGTGTCAAGATTCATCATGTTACAAATGGCATAGTAACTTAAGTGACAGGGATCAGAATGTTACAAATATATACGTAACTTAAGTTCAAGGGATTGTACTAAGACAAAATACATAGTAACCGCAGCAATATGTATACGTAATGTAATGTTACAGATGGTGCATAACTTAAATAAAATAGATACGTAATGTTAAGACTCAGACTCAGAAACCGAAGTGACATATACGTAATGTTACAGATAGCATAGTAACTTAAATTAAATGGATACGTTTTGTTTAAAAAGATTTAGTAACTGAAGTGACTTGTATACGTAATATTACAAACAGCATATAATAACTTAAATAAAATAGATACGTAATGTTAAAAAGACTTAGGAACCGAAATGACATGTATACATATTATTACAGATGGCATAGCAACTGCAGAATAACAAGGATCGTGATGTTACGTCTACGTAAAGACAAGAAATAAGCAAACAGTGAATGCTGGGCTGACGTGACCTTGCCTCGACATACAGAGATCAAAGTGTGAATTGAGGTTACTTATAGAAACGTCTCGTAGGTAAGGTTGACAAATTATATTCCATCAGTTTAAATGACATAATCTTCCCTATACACACAGATCAAGGTAACATGTGAAATGAAATGAGGTTACTTATACAAACATCTCGTAGGTAAGGTTGGCATAATTTATATTTTGGTAGTTTAAATGATATAATCTTCTCTATACGTACAGATCAAAGTAACATACGACATACCAGTGAATTGAGGTTACTTATACAAACATCTCGTAGGTAAGGTTGGCGTAACTTATATATCGTTAGTTTAAGAGACGTAATCTTGCCTATACGTACAGATATCAAAATAACATATCTCGAGGGTAGGGTACACGTAACTTGTATTTCGTTAGTTCAAGGTTACGTATACTTACAATAACGTTGTAAAGAGGGAAATAATAAAGGAAAGAAAGAAGGTGTATCGAAAGGTCATCTTATCGCCTACAAACACCTAGAGAGACAAACATTGGGGCGAGGGAGGGAGGAAAGGGTAGCACACACACACACACACACACACACACACACACACACACACACACACATGAAAATAAAAACACCAACCCACATACCCCAATCAAACACTTCCACACTAAACATCCTTTTTCGACCATCCATGTTGAGAGGAGCAGGAGGAGGAGGAGACGAGAGTAGACGTGGAGCCGCCAGCGATGGAGTTGGCGGCTGTTCCTCCGTCCTTCCCTTCGGCGGCTGCGGTGGGCGACTTCTTGGCCGCTGCCGCCGCCTTGTCCATCTTCTCCTTCCGGTGGATTTGATACTCAACGATGAGCCGGCAGGTTAGCATGAAGAAGAACACCTGGGAGGGGATGTAAGGGGGGGTTAGGTTAAGGTAGGCTAGGGTAGGGGAGGATAGGTTAAGTTAGGAGAGGTTAGGTAAGGTTAGGTGAGGTTAAGGGAGGTTATAAAAGGTTAAGTGAGGTCAGGTAAGGCTACGTTTGGGGAGGTTTGGGTTTTAAGGGAGGTTAGGTAAGATTAGGTTAGGGGAGGTTATGTAGTTTTATCTTTTAGAGTTCAAGGGCAATAAAACAAAAAAGGCATAAAAAACACTAGGTCCTGCCCCTGAACAGAGAGAAGGAAAAATGACAACGGGGCATAATTACCAGTGAGGGGGCGAGTCTCTCAAACTTGTCGCCCACCATCCAGTGATTGTACCTGGCGAACAGCATCATGAGGGCCAGGACCAGGTTGGCAAACTGCTTCACACGCTCTGAAAGACACAGAAACTGCTCAGCAAGGACTGTAGGCGGGCATCCTCAACACTTCCCTTCACATCAACTCTTTCCAAAGGCCAAGAAAAGGTATCAATTGCATTCTAATGACGTGAGGTAATCCAGCTTTCCAGACAGAGCAACAGATCAAAAAGACAAATTACGTAGAGAAAGGATTAATTTATGAAGGCTATAAGAAAATCCAGCTTTCCAGACAGAGCAACAGATCAAAAATAGACAAACTATGTAGACATCTTTTCCCAAAATTCAAAATGCAAAATGGCGCACCTTCACCTTGCCTCGGAGTCCCCGCCTTTTTTTTGGGGGGGGCGGGGGGGGGGGGTCACTCTATATACTATGATCAATAGTTTTAAGCCTGTAAAGAATAACCATTGTATAAAATGGAAATAAAGTTTCCGATTCTGATTCCGCTCCCTTCCCTTCCCCATCCTTTCCTTTCCCTTTCTCTCCCTTTCCATCCCTTCCCTTCCCTTCCCTTCCCTTCCCTTTCCTTCCTTGACCTTCCGTTCCCTTCTCCTCTCTTCCCTTTCCTTTCCTCTCTCTTCCCTTCTCTTCCATTTCCTTCTCTCCCCTTTCTTTCTCTTCCCCTCCCTTTCTTTCTCTTCCCTTCCCTTTCTTTCTCTTCTCTTCCCTTCCCTTCCCTGACGATCCCTTCTCTTCCCTTCCCCTTCTCAGCCTTCCCTTCCTTTCCTCTCCCTTCCTTTCCGTTCCCTTCCCTCACTCACCTCAGCACTGTTCTTCAGAGGGTTGGTCAAGTTATACACGAGCTCGGAAGAGTGGAAGATGCACTGGTGAGGAGGCTGGAAGACCACGAGGGGCAGCGCCAGGCTCACCATTAGGCTGGGGAGGTACACGTGTTCCCCATTGTTGCTTGCTGTCACCTCAAGCCGGTTGATCTTGCCTATGATGACCGAACTGTTATTGCTGGAAAGTGAGGTTAAGACAAGATTACAAATGAAGTTTGAGGACTTGAACAGAGCTTGAGAACTTTGACACAGCTCAACTGATCGCATCTTAACACACATTCGCATCACATCCCCCTCAGAGCGAACTGTTATTGCTGGAAAGTGAGGTTAAGAAAGATGTGGTGTGCAAGAAATAGGGAATTGGAAGATTTGTAATGGATACTGTTGACTGCTGAGTCTTGGCCAGACTGGCGAGGTGTGCAGACGTATTTCCCTGAGCTCCTGCCGACCTCTTTTGAACATAGCCCTCACCTGCCCACTCCACATTTTGTTCACCTGTATATCACTTAGTGGTCAGTACCGTTACCCGGGGACATGGTCAGAGGTAAACCCGAGGCGCGCGGAAGGGGCGCCCTTCGTTCCTCATCTACGGGAGGTCGGAGGCGCGTTTCTTCTGTTGGTGCTGACTCTGCTGGTGATGTTGGCCCGCCTAGTTCGAGTGTTGTGTCTAGACAGCCAGTTGCTGGGGTTGGTGGTGCGTGTGCCCTAACACTGTGTGGCTCATGTAACACCAGTGTTAGGGAAGATAGCATTGGCTGCGACCGGTGTGATGGGTGGTTTCACCCGGCGGCTATGTGTATGGGAATGTCGGACAAGGTGATCGAGACCATCGTTAAACAGGAGGGCAGAGGGATTCTTTTTGTTTGCTTGTCATGCAGGATCAACCACCCTACTGATAAGAGTTCCAGGCGTGCCTCTGGCGTTGGATCTGACCTTACAGACACAATCAAACATGAAATGGTAATGTCACTGTGTACAGCAGTTAGGACCTTGATAACGTCAAGCGTAATGCCGGGATGTGACGACAGGAGAAGAAACTTAAAAGTATAAGGAAAAGACGTAGGTTAAGTCATTATAAGTGATTACAAGTAGTTATAAGTGAGCATAAGTAGTTATGAGTAATTATAAGTCACTATAAGGCCATCATAGATATGTAAGAAATTGTAAGTAGGTATCCTTGATCACAACCTATAACATAACACATCCCCCCCCCCCCTCAGACTCCAATTACACAATGTGGTGCAATACTTACGTCACTTTCCCGCCAGAACTTAGCGTCTGTCGCCCCTCCCTTTCCTCCCCTTCCCCCTACCAGCGCACGCACTTCGGAATTGTTGCCAGCCCTTGCTTGTCAATGCTCTACCAGTTAAAGTCATCCACCATTGCATAGATTTTTTCCGCTGCTCCACATGAAATTTCGTCACCTTGCACCTTAAGAGACCGTACCCATATAAAAACTACCCCCAGGGCGAGCCCCCCTTGTTTTTCCCAAGATATCCATTAGTTGAATTTCCTTTTTAACATCATTTAGTGCCCCGAGTTTCCGGGCACGACAATATGTGTGAATTCTTCCACTCCAATATGCTTACTGTGCGGTCTGCATATAACATAAAATATGAAAATAGTTGAAAGTTTTAACAAAACAGTGCATATCTCTATGTCATCACTAACAGAGGTATATTGTTGAATAGGTATGGCTCGAAGGTCAGAGTTAATGAAAGGAGTAACTCCCCATGTTCTCTATGAACTCTGCTGGAGTGATAAACGTCATAGCCTTCTAAGACGTAAAGATGTGAGGTTGAATCATTTAACCAAGTTTCTGATAATGCAATAATGAGTGGCGGGGTATTGAAGCATCTAAAGAGTGAGGAAAGACTATCAAAATTTTTGTGAAGGGATCTAACATTGAAGTGTAAGATGTTGAGGCAAGGATGTGACACATTATTAGTGTGTGAATTGTATTCCTCAATCCTGTAATAATTAGAAAGGGAATTAAGGTTAGTATGACCATTTACTGCTCTTATGATCTCAGTGCCAATATCATCTGCACCTATTTGATTGTCACCAATAATATCATCATAAAGTGATTCATAAAGATTCTCCATTGATAATTAGAAAAAAAAGTAGAAGTAGGAAAAATTTAAAGAGTAAAGAGTGAAAAAAGTTATATACAAATATAAGATATTCTAATTAATATTTCTGATAAATACATACCCTGACCCGACAGGCATATGTACATGTACAAGCACCGAGTAAACATGATCATCAGGAGATGTATTATGGAAGGATTGTGTGAACACTATTGACTCTTACCAACATGGTAGTCGGAAAGGAAACATTATAGTATAGCATGTAGGAAAGCAAGATTGCAATACCTGTAAAGAGAAGAAAAAAAATAGCATCACTTGAAAATTAGTAAAGCTGTCATACTAATAAATGATTGCATAGCATTACAAGCAGGACACTATAGCGAAAAGTAAATGTGCTATGGCAAAGTAAGTACTATTAAGCTAAGGTAAAGTACTACAAAAAATATATATGTGATGCATAATGCAGGTGGGTTGAAAATATACGATGTATACTACATAAACATGTCCAGAGCAGCACTAAACCACTATAATTGTAAAGAACCTGCCATAGACTACATATTGCATAGTCCATGGTTTTGATTATAATAAAAACAGGGTTTATAACCATCATGGAAAATATATCATAAAAGTGGTAGTTGCAAATATAACAGTAAAGTGTAGTAGCTGTAGTAGTGGAGTAAAGGGTCTGTAATGAATGTGAACAGTGACAGAAGAAAACTAAATAACTGGTATAAAGATAGTAGCAGAGGAAGAGAGGATGGTGGTGGTGGTGGTGGTAGTAGTGGCAGACACAGGGACAGGAGGTGTGGCCTAGTAGTACTGGTAGTAACAGTGGCAGTGTCCATTAGTGGCGGTGGAACAAATAGTAGTTCTATAGGTTGTAGTAGTAGTAGTAGGAGGAGTCGAATTATTATTATTATTATTAGTAGTAGTAGTAGTAATACTAGTAGTAGTAGTAGTAGTAGTAGCAGTAGTGGTAGGTTGTTGTTATTGTTGTTGCTGTTTTAGTAGCAGAAGTAGTAGTAGTAGTAGTAGTAGTAGTAGTAGTGTTAGTAGTAGAAGTAGCAGCAGCAGTAGCAATTAGTAGTAGTAGTAATAGTAGTAGTAGAAGTAGTAGTAGTAGTAGTAGCAGTAGTGGTAAAAATAGCAACAGTGACAAGAGGTGTTGTAAGTGCTGGTAACATGGAAAAATAAAGGTCACAGCAGTGTGCCTAAAATAAGGGTGAGTTTGTAATTGTTGTGAAGATATGAATGTTGAAAGTTATATGGACAGAAAGAGTAAAGAAAATCATTAGGAAAAAATCAATCAATTAAAAAAGAAAAAGATACAGTAATAGTGTCATACAAAAGAATCCGTGCATATATCCATGCAGTTGAGACACAATAAGGGGAAGTAAATAAATAATGCATTATATACACCGAGTGGAACATTCTAGAGAAATGTAAATGCATTCAGCATGGGAGTTGATTAAGCTCACCTAAGCTTCATCTCTGAGTGCAGGGAAAATATCTAAGAAGGTTTGGAGGGATTCATCATTTGTTATGATATGTTTAAAGTTGGAACACCTCAATTTGACATATATTAAACCATCTCTAGTGTAACATTGTCGGAACTGTTCTCTTTGAAGTTTTCTGATGTTCCAGATAGCTTTAAAGATTGAAAGGCGTTTAGGAGTTAGGCTTGCATTGACATACAAGGTAGGTCTCATTGTGACACAGGCACTCATGATTTCATCTTTCTTTTGGCGGCTATGAAGTTTGATTATCATAGGTTTCTTTTGATTCTGTTTTACTTTGTTGCCAAGTCTATGAGCTACAATGATGTAATTGCGGGATATTTTTTTTTCCATGCTTCCTCATAGTATTCACCACTACATCAGCTGCATTCTCACTGTTAGTTTCTTGAGGAAGGGCAGGGCCACTGATTATTACGGTGTCCCTCCTTTCATACTGACTCACGTCATCTATTTGGTTTTCTAGTCTAGCTACTCTGTTTTCAAGGGTAACTTTTTGTTTTCAATTGGTCAGTGAGTTCATCTTTCTTGTCCATGATTAGTTGCACCGCTTTTATGATAGTGTTCACTATTATCTTACTCTCCTCCGAAAGTGCACTGATGTCGTCCTGAATGATGCTGCTCATGGTGAGGCGAGGTGACTGCTGTAAGGGTCCGCCAACTCCCCCGGCTGATGTGGAAGACATGAGTGATGCATCGGAATCGCCAACCCCCCTCGTTACTGAACCAGGCGTATTCCTTGTGCCGACCATAGTTGACTCTGTAAACAAAGTACTGGACGGCAGAAACAATGCGAGAGATAGAAATGTGACAGTATAGAGTAAAAGGAAGCTGGTTCAGTATAGCGGGGTCGGGTTGGGCAGAGAGATTGTTGGAACCTCAGGCCGCCAGAAGTTAAGTGTTGCTATTTACGGCAGTCCATGGTGTTTAATTTTATTGTAGCGCTCTAAAATTTGAGAATCATACCTGCGGAGCCAGTGTATGTCACTGGCTGGGAAGTATGGTAAGCGTGTGGGTAGTGTATGCTGGAAATGAAGGAACACAGCCAGCACGTCCGTCACGTCCCGTGACGGATGAGAAAACTTATCAATGACAACAGCTGGGTGTTGCCTTTTGCTTCAAACTTATCAATGACAACAAGAGAAACAATCGCATTTGGAAGTACATCACACATTTTGATCAAATCGGGGATAAATGAGCGGGAAACTTGATTAGTAGTGCATAAAAATATGTTAAAGAGCACATTCATTGCGTTGTTAACTGTGGCGTGTACGGCGAAGGGACTGACGCTGGGCCGGTGACGTGTCGTGAAGACGCTGCTCACTAGTATTAACATTCTTAGTGAAAAAAATAAAGAAAAGGTCCAAGCGCCAACCATTTGACGATGACAAAGTTCCATGTTAAGGTGGGTGGTAGAATTTTTATTCTACTCTGCTATTCACCACGAAACTACCGAGTCGCCTGTGTGTGTGTGTGTGTGTGGGTGTGTGTGTGTGTGTGTGTGTGTGTGTGTGTGTGTGTGTGTGTGTGTGTGTGTGTGTGTGTGTGTGTGTGTGTGTGTGTGTGAGAGAGAGAGAGAGAGAGAGAGAGAGAGAGAGAGAGAGAGAGAGTGCGTGTGTGTGAGTGCGTGTGCGTATGGGTCTGCGTCAGAGACGGACCGACAGAGACCAACAACGATCGACTAACTGAATTCTCGTGTGTGGGTGGCGCTGGTTGGGTGGAGACAGAATGGATTTGCAAGAGTGGAAGTGTGGGTGGGTTGGTACTATAGCAAGGGGGCTTCTTGGTGCAGTGGTTAGCACACTCGGCTCACAACCGAGAGAGCTCAGGTTCGAATCCCGGGCGGAGTGGAAAAATTTGGGCGGCTTTTCCGATACCCTACGCCCCTGTCCACCCAGCAGTGAATGGATACCAGGTATTAATCGGGGGTTGTGTCCCGCCTCCTGGGATCTGTTCCCTTCTCCTATAATTCCTTCCTTTTCTGTCTCTCTCCGACATATGACCACAGATGTTGGGCCGACTAAACGGAACTCTCCTTTCCAACCTCCTCCTCCTCCCCATTTTCTTCCGTCTCCTAGTTTCTTCATCATCGCCGCCCCCATACAGCCTTTTCTTAATCAAGGGTACAGCAAGAAGAGGAAGTGGGTTAGTGGGGGAGGTACAGGCGGGGAAGAAGGAGAGACAGCAGGGGCGTAGAGTTGTATGGTGCAGTATAATGCCTTACTCTTCATTCTAAGCTACACAACCATCACGTCACTCCCTCTTGTCCAGTAGCAGGCGCAGCTGTAGCCGGCCTGCTGCCTACACCCTGACACACTCCCCTTGGCCATGTCCACCTCTGCAGGGCTCGTCCACAGCCATAGAAGCACAGTGCCGGTCTCTCTCCTCCCTTACTGACCACTTTTGGGCCTTCTCTGCGGCTCCGAGGGTTGGCGCTGAACAGGAGGAGGAATACATAGGAAGGACAGACACCAGATGACCTATCGGTCTATGGCGAGGGTGTCTGCTTACTACCGCTACTACTAGCAATCTACGTGTGGTAGGACAGGACAGAAAAGATGAAGGCTCCCCCCCACCCACCTCACCCTACCGGCAACGTGCCGGCAGGAAATAGTTAGAAGAGAACACCATGTACCTTTAAGGAAGAAAGGGACAAGGAAATTTTACAGTAAAGAGAGAAATAAGAGGAAATTACTACCCTTAACTTACACTACTGGTAACCTAAGCTGTGGGGGAAAATTACTTCATTACATAAGAACATAAGAAAACAGAAATACAGGGAGACTTGAAGAGGTCGAGTGGCCTACACAGGGCGGCCCCAGAAACCCCCCTAATACTCACGATGGGTGAGGTGTAGTTTCAGGGGCACAGGTGGAGGCTTGATCCTCATTTAACCGGCGGTACTATGCACGCACCAGTACCCTGTCACCTTACTGCACCCACACCTCACTCCACCTGTCATGCGGACATTAACTGTTACTATACTCTATTGTTAACTTACGCTACTTCCAATCTAGGTTGTGGGGGATAATTATATGGATATAGGTTGACGTCTTGCTGCAATCTGTCTGAAAACATGCGAAAAAGGGTCAGTATAATCTTATATCCCTGAAGTACTTATCCAAAGAAGACTTAAAGCTATTGATACTCTGTGCGTTAACTACTGACGGTGGGAGTCTTCCAGTGATCGACGACTCTGTTATTGAAATAACTTCGGCACACCAATGGTTGTGATGGTTGCGTAGTGCGAGAATGGCGAGCAGTGGTAAGTTGTAATGAAGGAGGAACAGGAGGAAGAGGAGTTAATGAAGAAACTTGGAGGAAGAAAAGGAGGAGAAAGAAGTAGTTAAGTGATAGTTATGTAGTTTGAAGAGCAGCAGGTATGAAGGAGAAAAGAGAGGAGCTAAATGAGGAACCAGAATGAGGAAGAGGTGAGTGATAGCTAAATAGTTGGAAAAGGAGGAGGAGCAGCAGCAGAAAGATGAATACTTAGGAAGAACAGGCACCAGAAGACCTGGCGGTCTATGGCAAGGGTGTCTGTTTGCTACTACGTACTTCTAATAGTAATCTACGTGTGGTAGGACAGGATAGATGAAGGCTGAAGGAGGTAATTAAGAAAACAAGGAGGAGGAAGAGGTGAAGTGATAGTTACGTAGTTGGAGAGGGGAAAAGGTTATTAGGATATTATGCAAAGGGAGTGGGAGGAGGAAGTAGTGATAGTTAGGTAGTTGAAGAAGAAAAAATAAAGGAGGAGGAGAGTTGGGGTAATAACCAATCCTAGAGGAAGGGGAGGGGAGGGGGAGCGCGAAAGGGAGGAGAGGAGGAGAACAGTTGTCAGTCAAGGAGGGAACCCGGCGTGTGAAGGCTGTGGGGACGGTGTGGAGGCAGCGGAGACACTTGTCGTTCAGGTGACGGTGAGTGTCGTGAATTGTGGTTAAAGTTAAGGCTGTGAATCTGTGTTGAGGCTCGGGAGCGATGTTTTCAGGGTCAGGATATGTTTTAATGCTAGTATCTGTGTGCATTGTTTACTTATATCCTAACCAGCCAAACTCACTCTAGCCGTTCATGAGGTCTACATCCACCCAACAGTTTCCTCTTCTGTACCTGCATTATGATAGTATATTTCCGTCTAATGCTCTTTTGGATCTGGATCTGGATAAATAATGCGTGTTGGCTGTTGGGGGGACGGGGGAGCCGAGTGTGCAGGGGAGGGAAGTGAATCAAGTGTAATTGTTGGTGTTGATGTGTTGTGGTGACAAGTTAGTGTGTATTTGTTTTCTGAATGCGTCTATTGTACTGCAGTCTAAAATCTGTTGAGGGAGGCTGCTCCAGTCATGTATGGTGCGTGGAAAGTAAGAGTGCTTGTATGCGTCAGTGTTTGTGTGATATGTTTGGTATTAATGGATGTGTGTGTTACGAGTACGTTGACTGTTTGCGTTGTGTAGGCATGTTTGTGGGTCAATGTGAGTGTTAGTGATCTTGTACATATGTGTATGTGTGCTTGTCTGCGTATGTGAAGAGGTTCCATGTTTATCTGTTTTTGATCCGTGTTGTGATTCCAGGCGTTCGAGTGTAATTGTTTGTAATGAACCTAGCCGCCTTGGAGTTGATTTGTTCTACCCTAACCCTAACCATAAAATTCCACCTCCACACCTCATGTCCACCCATTCCACCTTAAATTTATCTCCAAATGTGAATGCCATCACTGTGGTAAAAGTTTCCGTTACAAGTGTCTACTCAACAGACACACCCATTCACACACTGGTGAAAGACCTCACGAATGCCATGAGTGTGGCAAAAGGTTCCGTACAAAGAGTAACCTCAACGAACACATTATTTCACACACTGGTGAAAAATCCCAGGAAACCCGAGGGCAACAGAAATCCAAACAATTGCCCTTAAGGGAACCACTACCATCCTAAAAAGAACCCTCGGTTGCAGCCTCTAAAAAGTGGCTGATTGTTAGGCACTTGGCAGAGTGCCCCATCACCCATAATCAAGACTGAAAAAGTAAACTAAGACAAAAAATGTGAAAGACCTCATGAATGCTATCAGTGTGGCAAAAGGTTCCGTACAAAGAGTAACCTCAACGAACACACCCTTTCACACACTGGTGAAAGACCTCATGAATGCCATGAGTGTGGCAAAAGGTTCAGTAGGAAGGGTCACCTCAACAGACACACTCTTTCACACACTGGTGAAAAATCTTATGAATGCCTTGACTGTGGCAAAAGGTTCACTGCGAAGAAAAACCTCTACAGACACACTAGTGTACATACTGATGAAAACCCTCCTGAATGCCCTGACTGGCAGAAGGTTCAATCAGAAGGAGGCCAGCACAACACGGCCTCCACGTCCAGCCCAGCCGCGTCTACACACAGTCTCTACCACCTCCTAGAGCCCCTGCAGCCCACTTCTACCAGTCTCCTGCCTCACAGCCCAAGCCCGTCGTGGCGCGGGCAATTTTTTTTTTATAGTGGCGCCAGTTATGCTTAGCTCATGCTGCCCCCCGGAACTCATTCATGATTCACTGGACGGTTTCTTCTAGAGCCCGGGTTGATGGGTGGTCTTCTGGACAACATGTGGGTAGTCTTAGGCCACTCGGCGGTGACTGAAAAACCCCAGGTGGTGGCGTGCTGATTCGAACCGACGTTGTCCATGGCGTGGTAAATGTAAGCCCTTCACGCTAACCACTCAGCCACCGCCTACCCCATGCGACCATGGCAGATCATGACATATGAGGAATATCGCAGGCATCTTCGTTTCTTAATAACAAATAATAAGACTGGTAGAGCATTTTAAATAAAAAAGCATGCATGACAATGTCATGAACGAAAAACATTTACATTCATACACAACGAAGGAAGGACAGCATTATACAAACATATCCCAAAATTTCAAGCCATTAGAGTCCCCTTTCCCAACTTTGGGGTCGCGACCTTAAGTGGGGTCACCAAGCGCTTTTCCTGGGGTCGCCAAGACCTCAAAATATCAAGCATGGTGCTATGATGTTATAATAACACATATACAACTAAACTAGTGGTGTCGCGGTCGTGTCTAGAGGTGCATGATCGGGGTCGCCTGAAAAAAAGGTTGTGAACCACTTTGTTTTATTAATATTTTCGTTCCGAGCTTGGGAACCCCTTAAGATTGTGAGATTAATAAGTTGGGTAAAAAATAAGCTATAGAAGTGTTGGCTAAAAATCAGTAAATGGATATCTATGAGTATTTATTTGAAAATCATAAATTTCAATAGTAAAAAAAAAGCTATTGTAATGCTGGTCAAAAAATAGCATGTGAATTGTGAATACACTGTTAGGTGAATCAGTTCTTATCATTTTAGCATTCATGAAATGTGTACTTTTATATTTTGCTCTGTGGTCTTTTGCTCCGTATATTCCACAATGTCCACCTCAACTTCCACCTCCACCCAGTCCATTCTTCCACCCAGCCATTTGGTGCCATTTCAGTTCTTTCCAGCCTATTGTAAGACAGTTACCTGTCCACCCACGGCCTTCCAATTGTTCTCCCGACACTCGTCCCTCTGCTTTCAGGTGTCGGGTATTTCCTAGTGCAGTACGACTCCACCTCTGGCTCTCTCTCTTCCACCTCCATCCACCACTCTACCATTGGTCTTCCACTCCACCCAATTCTTATTGTCAATTATTTTGAGCTAATTCATATTATTGCTAATCCAAAATTTTATATTCTACAAAAAAAATGTGCAATACATTGTGCAACACAACTTGTGCCTTGATCTAACCGGCATGGAAGTTAAAGGAAAAGAATGACTGACTGGTTCCCTGTTATCTGTTTGTACCTTGTTCTTACTGTCATTGTGGAGGACGAGAAGAGTGACTGACTGGTTGGTTTCCTGTTAACTGTTTGTACCTTGTTCTTACTGTCATTGTGGAGGACGAGAAGAATGACTGACTGACTGGTTGGTTGGTTCACTGTTAACTGTTTATGCTTTATTCTAACGGACATTACGGAAGACAAAGGGGTTGTGACTGGCTGACTTGCCCCTGTTGGCTGTTGAGTGTAAGGCGGTGAATCGTGAGGTGTTGATGGGGGAGAGGGGGGAGAAGCCAGTTTGCATCACGTCACAGCTGTACGGGTCCCTGATCGGCGGTCACTGTGCTGGTGGGCGGGGCTTATACGACAAGCCAGTGTGAACAGAACGAAGTGCAAGGATGGGGATGCTGGGGGGAGGATCGTTGGGGCTGAGGCAAACACACACACACACACACACACACACACACACACACACACACACACACACACACACACACACACACACACACACACACACACACACACTATATATATATATATATATATATCTATATATAGATATATATATATATATATATATATATATATATATATATATATATATCACTCAATCACTGTAGTTCCAATAGGCGTAAGTGCTTCTTCCTCCCTTTCCTCCTCCTCTTCAAATCCCTCCTCCCTCCTTCCCTCCCATTCATCCCTTCTACACCTTCCCGAATCTTGCCTCGCCTTTCCTTCTGTTCCATCTCTTTTTATTAGGATTTTGCTTTTTGTTGTTATTCATGCCTGAGATTTATAGACGTATCACTTTTTTTATATATACAGGTTTTGCGTTTTTTCACCATTGGTCCCCGCCTGGGAGGGGGACCACCAATTCCCCCAGGGAGGACTCCCCTTCTGGCTGCCCACCTGAGAGGTGTCTTGATAACTCCCCGAACTTCTTTCTTATCAATTTCTGCAACATTCGCCGTCTTCGCTCTAATTTCCATTCTGTGGAACACCATCTCTCCTTCTCTAAACCTCACCTTCTCTTCCTCACCAAAACACAGGTTTCTGCGGCTACTGACAGCAACCTCTACTCTGTTCCCTCCTACTATCTCTATCCTAAACTGCAATCCAAAGCTGGATATTGCGCCTACGTGCGCAACGACATCACTTGCTCTTGTGCCCACGATCTTGACTCTTCTGAATTTTCCACCATCTGGCTAAGACTTCATTGTCATTCTATTACTAAATACATCGATTCCGGGCAGAAATATAAAGATCATGGTTAGCAGGAGTGCGAAGGCTCTGGTACCTTATGTGAGCTGCCTCTCTATCTTTGATAGCACGAGAACAAGCGTGATTAAACCATGGCTTTTTAGCATGAGGAGTAGAGAAAGTACGTGGAATGTATGCCTCCATTCTAGAAACAATCACCTCTGTCATGCGCTGGGCATACACAGATGGGTTTCTCTCATGGAATCAGTAATCATTCCACGGGAAATCGGAAAAGTACATCCTCAGGTCGTCCCACCGAGCTGAAGCAAAATGCCAGAAGCATCGCCTCTTCGGTGGGTCCAGAGGGTGTACAGGAGCGATAGGACAGGATACAGAAATAAGGTTGTGATCGGAGGAGCCCAACGGAGAGAACAGTTTGACAGAGTAAGCAGAAGGGTTAGAGGTAAGGAAGAGGTCTAGCATGCTGGGCCGGTCTCCAAGACGGTCGGGAATACGTGTAGGGTGCTGAACCAACTGCTCTAGATCGTTGAGGACAGCAAAGTTGTAGGCTTGTTCACCAGGCTGGTCAGTGAAAGAGGATGAAAGCCAAAGCTGGTGGTGAACATTGAAATCCTCTAGGATGGAGATTTCAGCGAAGAGAGAGTGAATCAAGATGTGCTAAACTGTAGAGTTCAAATAGTCAAAGAATTTTACATAGTTAGTAGAGTTAGGTGGGAGATAAACAGCACAAATGTATTCAGTAATAGAATGACAATGAAGTCTTAGCCAGATCGTGGGAAATTCTGAAGAGGCAAAGTCGTGAGCACGAGAGCAAGTGATGTTGCGCACGTAGGCGCAACATCCAGCTTTGGATAGAAATTTAGGATAGAGATAGTAGGAGGGAATATAGTAGTGATTGCTGTCAGTAGCCTCAGATACCTGTGTTTCGGTGAGAAAGAGAAGGTGAGGTTTAGAGGAGGAGAGATGGTGTTCCACAGAATGGAAATTAGAACGAAGACCGCGAATGTTGCAGAAATTGAGAAGAAAAAACTCGAGGAGTTATCAAGACACCTCTCAGGTCGGCAGCCAGAAGGGGAGTCCTCTCTGGGGGAATTTCTGCCCCCCCCAGGCGGTAACTCCGAGGCAGTGCCTATTTGAGCCATTTTGAATTTTAAATTTTGGGAAAAGGTGTAAATGTAGTGTGAATGTAGTGTGGTGTAGAAAGAGAAGATCTGTCTTTAGAGAGCATGCTGAACTACTCGCTGGTGTTGATGAGACAATAGGGAAACGGAAAGTGAGGACGTGGGAAGGGTCTCTGAAGGGCTTCAGCACCCTCCTCGCTTCCCATATATCCTCACCGGGAGTAGCTTACGCCCGTTCGGTAGGTGTCTCCTACCTAATCCTACTAAGGAGTGCTGACACCCTGCCTTGTCAAACTCTTTCGTCTTTGCCTATCAATATCTACCTTTCCTTCCAGTTGGAAGTACGCCTTCATACAGCCTGTGCCTAAGAAGGGTGACCGTTCCAATCCCTCAAACTACCGCCCTATAGCTTTACTTTCCTGTCTATCTAAAGCTTTTGAATCAATCCTTAATCGGAAGATTCAGAAGCACCTTTCTACTTCTGATCTATCTGGTCGCCAGTATGGGTTCCGCAAGGGGCGTTCTACTGGCGATCTTCTTGCTCTCTTAACTGACTCTTGGTCATCCTCTCTTAGAAGTTTCGGTGAAACTTTCTCAGTTGCGTTAGACATACCGAAAGCTTTCGATGGAATCTGGCACAAGTCTTTGCTTTCTAAACTGCCCTCTTTCGGATTCTATCCCTCTCTCTGTTCCTTTATCTCCAGTTTCCTTTCCGGCTTTTCTGTCTCTGCTGTGGAAGACGGTCACTGCTCTACCCCCAAACCTATTAGCAGTGGTGTTCCACAGGGATCTGTTCTATCACCCACTCTCTTCCTGTTATTCATCAATGATCTTTCTATAACAAACTGTCCTATCCACTCATACGCTGACGACTCCACTCTGCATTATTCAACTTCTTTCAATAGAGGACCCTCTCAACAGGAATTACAAGACTCCAGACTGGAGGCTAAAGAACGCTTAACCTTGCTATAATTTTCGATTAGGATAAAAGGAACCTTGTGTTCTTCAATGCCTCAAAAACCCAATTTCTCCATCTATCAACTCGACAAAATCTTCCAAACACCTATCCCCTATTCTTCGATAACACCCAGCTGTCACCTTCTACAACATTAGCTATCCTCAGTCTATCCTTAGCTCAAAATCTCAACTGGAAACTTCACATCTCTTTTACTAAATCATCTTCCTCGAGGTTGGGCGTTCTGTATCGTCTCTGCCAGTTCTTCTCCCCCGCACAAATGCTTTCCATTTATAGGGGCCTTCTCCGCCCTCGTATGGAGTATGGATCTCACGTGTGGGGGGGCTCCACTCACACAGCTCTCCTGGACAGAGTGGAGTCTAAGGCTCTTCGTCTCATCAGCTCTCCTCCTCTAACTGATAGCCTTCTACCTCTTAAATTTCGCCGCCATGTTGCATCTCTTTCTATCTTCTGTCGATATTTTCATGCTGACTGCTCTTTTGAACTTCCCAACTGCATGCCTCCCCCCCTCCCGCGGCCCCGCTGCACACGACTTTCTACTCATGCTCATCACTATACTGTCCAAACCCCTTATGCAAGAGTTATCCAGCATGTCCCCTTCTCTGGTAAACTCTGGAACAGTTTTCCTTCGTCTGTATTTCCTCCTGCCTATGACTTGACCCCTTTCAAGAAGAGTGCATCAAGACACCTCTCCATCCGAAATTGACCTCTCTTTTGGCCACTCTATACTTATCAGTCTATGAGAGCAACAGTTAGCGGGCTTTTTTTTTTTACATCTTCTTTTGTCACCCCTGAGATGCTCTGTGCTGTAAAAAAAATTGGCGTTTGCGAAACAGTTATTGCTTTGGTGTTTGGAAACGTTAAGGTAAAAAAACATTCCTTTATTGCAGTGTGTTCGGTCTCATGGGGAGGAAGAATTTTCTCCGTTCACGCCTTTCTTTCATGTCTCTCCTCATTGTCTCTCCTTCATGGTTTCAGTGTTTGTTTTTTACATTTATTTGAAGTTTGCGTTTATTGCGTCTTTTATATTGTCTTCTTTATCCTCGCCTATCTTCTTTCTCTTTCGTCACCGTTCTTTTTCCATTTACTGTTATTCTGTTGTTAACGTCCTTTCTCCTGTGTTCCTCCTTGTTCTCCTGCCTCTTGCTTACTCTGCATTGTTATAGTCTTGCTTTTGTCATTTATATATATTGCGTTACTTTATTTTTCCTCTCTCTGTCATCTTCATTCATGCGCTTTTCATTATTATTGATTCTCTTTGTCTTCATTCCACCTATTTTTTTCATTTACTGCAATTGTTTTATCTGCCCAATACGTTTTTTCATGTGTTTGTCTTTTTCTCCTGTTTATCATCTTTTTATATCCATACACACATTTCCCTTTACCACTTTGTTCTCATTCATCTTTTATTTCTTCAGTGTTACTATCTTGTTGTTTTTCGTTTATAGATATTGAGTTTATTATTATTTTTCCTTTCTCTGTGTTTCGTCTTCATCCCTGCGCCGCTTTCTCTCCCCCATCCTCCTTGTCCTCGTTCGCCTTCCTTCTTCCTCCTCTCCTCGCTCCTGTGACTCCCTCTGGTGTGTGTGTCCCTCGTGGCCTTCCTCTCCCATCCTCTCCTTGCTCCCGTGACTCCCTCTGGCTTGTGTGTCCCTCGTGGCCTTCCTCTCCCATCCTCTCCTTGCTCCCGTGACTCCCTCTGGCTTGTCTGTCCCTCGTGTTCTTCCTCTCCCATTCTCTCCTCGCTCCTCCCTTCATCGCTGCCGTCTCCTCCATCTCTCACAATGCTCGTCTTTCTTTCGTTTTTACTTACTGCCTATTCCTGTCGGGCCATCCAAATTCCATCTCCGTTTGCATCTTCTTCTTCTCTTCCCATCTCCGTTTCCATCTCCCTCCTCCTCCTTCTCTTTTCATCTGTTTCAATCTCCTTCTTCTCTTTCTTCCTCATCCCCTTATTTCCATTCTTCCTCCTCCTCTTCCTCCTCCCCAGCCGCTTGGATCTTTGTATTTTAAAAGCCTCAAAAATCATAACAAACCCACCGCAATAGCAGAAATACAGTATCCGAATCTCTTTTAATAGCCTTAGATTTGTGTCATTAAGAGTAGTTTGTTCTCTTAGCGGTTTACTGTCTTGTACTGCTCTCATTTACCTTCTTGCCGCTCATTGCGTTTGTTTTATATTAATTTTACCAATATCCTTTTTTATATCATTTTCCCTTATTGTTTTCCAGTTTCTTGGTTTTAGATTAATTTCTCACTTCTTTTCCCTTTTCTGTTTTCTCTTATTTCCTTTTCACCTCTGTTATATTCATTTTTATAATTTTCCTTTTTCCTGCCCTTTTTTGCCTCAAAGAATTTTTTCCCGTTTTTTTTTCTTTAAAATAACTCCACAGTCCGAACGTGTGTGTGTGTGTGTGTGTGTGTGTGTGTGTGTGTGTGTGTGTGTGTGTGTGTGTGTGTGTGTTTTGAATATAATTTATGAACGGAAAAGGTATGAACTAAAATAAGAATTACAGTTATAGCCTATACTGAAAAAATAAACATGAAAAAGTAATCGGTACATCTCTCTCTCTCTCTCTCTCTCTCTCTCTCTCTCTCTCTCTCTCTCTCTCTCTCTCTCTCTCTCTCTCTCTCTCTCTCTCCGAACACAATTTCTTTTTTTCTGTCATTTGACATTCAGGCATCCATCTCAACCCACCATGGACGAGGGAGAGTGGGAGGGAGGGAGGAAGAGGGAGATGAGAGACCGAGGGAGTAAGAGGAAAGAAGGATGAAACGATATAAAATTAGGAAGGAAAGAAAAGGTGTCAGGGAGATGGGGAAGAAGAGGAAAGAGGGAGAAGGAGAAGGAAAGGGAAATGAAGGTGGAGACTGGAAAGATGGAAAAAAGGAAGGAAAATAGTGAGGGAGAGTAGAACAAGGGAACCAGAGAGGTGGTGGAGGTGAAAGAGGGAGGGAGGGAGGGAGGGAGGAGTTCTGCGTAGGGTGGAAAAGATTATATGAAGATACACTCAAATAAACTAACAAATATGGGAACGAATGAAAGAATAAGAGGGAGATAAGAATGGAGAGAGAGAGAGAGAGAGAGAGAGAGAGAGAGAGAGAGAGAGAGAGAGAGAGAGAGAGAGAGAGAGAGAGAGATTGATTGATTGATTGATTGATTGATTGATTGATGTTTATTGGTCTTATATAAATTTATAATTTTTTTTATAATTTACAACAATAAATTAGACCCTAGTCCATTGAGCTGATGCTCTCTATGGACATTAAGTTTATGAATGTAAAGACTAACAGTCATCTTAACACACATTACTCAATATTTAATTGCTAATGTTAGCAATAACAATGATTACAATAATAGTGATTATAATAAGCTACAATAACAATAACACTAATAATAATAATAATAACACTAATAATAATAATAATAATAATAATAATAATAATAATAATAATAATAATAATAATAATAATAATAATAACTAATAATAATAATAATAATAATAATAATAATAATAATAACTAATAATAATAATAATAATAACTAATAATAATAATAATAATAATAATAATAATAATAATAATAATAATAATAATAATAATAATAATAATAATAATAATAATAATAATAATAATAATAATAATAATAATAATAATAATACCAGCAATAACTATATAGTATACTAGTAGTACTCGTAATAATAATCATAACAAAAAAATGATAATAGTAATATCAGTATTATCATTACTACCAGAACAACAATTATATCGCTTACTAACAACCATCACAATCATTACAATCATAATTATAGTAAATAGTAATAGTAGTCATAGTAGTAGTAGTTGAAATAGTAGTAGTAGTTGTAGTAGTAGTAGTAGTAGTTGAAATAGTAGTAGTAGTTGTAGTAGTAGTAGTAGCTGAAATAGTAGTAGTAGTTGAAATAGTTGTAGTAGTAGTAGTAGTAGTAGTAGTAGTAGTTGAAATAGTAGTAGTAGTTGTAGTAGTAGTAGTAGCTGAAATAGTAGTAGTAGTTGAAATAGTAGTAGTAGTAGTAGTAGTAGTAGTAGTAGTAGTAGTAGTTGTAACTGTAGTAGTGGTAGTAGTAGTAGTAATAGTACAGTAGGAAATAGTAGTAGTTGAAAAAGTAGTAGTAGTAGTAGTAGTAGTAGTAGTAGTAGTTGAAATAGTAGTAGTAGTAGTAGTAGTAGTTGAAATAGTAGTAGTAGTAGTAGTAGTAGTAGTAGTAGTAGTTGAAATAGTAGTAGTAGTAGTAGTTGAAATAGTAGTAGTAGTTGAAATAGTAGTAGTAGTAGTAGTAGTAGTAGTAGTAGTTGAAATAGTAGTAGTAGCTGAAATATTAGTAGTTGTTGTAGTAGTAGTAGTAGTAGTAGTAGTAGTAGTAGTAGTAGTAGTAGTAGTAGTTGAAATAGTAGTAGTAGTAGTAGTAGTAGTAGTAGTAGTAGTAGTAGTTGAAATAGTAGTAGTAGTAGTAGTAGTAGTTGAAATAGTAGTAGTAGTAGTAGTAGTAGTAGTAGTAGTAGTTGAAATAGTAGTAGTAGCTGAAATAGTAGTAGTAGCTGAAATATTAGTAGTAGTTGAAATAGTAGTAGTAGTTGTAGTAGTAGTTGAAATAGTAGTAGTAGTTGTAGTAGTAGTAGTAGTAGCTGAAATAGTAGTAGTAGTTGAAATAGTAGTAGTAGTAGTAGTAGTAGTAGTTTAGTAATGTTTGTAATATTAAATAAAGATGGTTGTCGGCCACAGTCATTGGCGGGGTGGGGCCAATGAATTGCTTTGTGAAAGGATATGAGAAAATATACCGCTCACAACGCAACTCTAATAGATGGAGGCCCGTTTAAAAAAAGTAGAAAAAAAAAGGTAGTAGTAGTAGTAGTAGTAGTAGTAGTAGTAGTAGTAGTAGTAGTAGTAGGAGTTGAAATAGTAGTAGTAGTAGTAGTAGTAGTAGTAGTAGTAGTAGTAGTAGTAGTTGAAATAATAGTAGTTGAAATAGTAGTAGTTGAAATAATAGTAGTAGTAGTAGTAGTAGTAGTAGTAGTTGAAATATTAGTAGTAGAAGAAGTAGTAGTAGAAGTAGTCATAGTAGTAGTCGTAGAAGTAGTAAAAGTAGTAGTTGTAGAAGTAATTGAAGTAGTAGTCGTAGAAGTAGTAGTAGAAGTGGCAGTAATAGAAGAAGTAAAAGTACTAGTAGTAGCGACACCAGAAGTAACAAAGAGAGAAGTAACCTTTGCTTGGATGCATTATGCATACACACAAACATACACAAACATATGAACACACACATAATATTTACATAGCACAAGCTTATACAATATATAATCGAAAACCTGCACATGTTCATTCATGCTCATTAAACACAGATACACACATTCATTCCTAGCTCTACACACTCATTATGTATTAATATGACTACAGTTTATAATACCTAATACATTATTAGCTAATAGTATTTATTGGTAAAATTAGGGAAATGGTGACTAGTAATTACATTCAAGCAGTATCCATCACTGACAGCAGTGATTTTATAGTTTATCCTTTATTTTTACTTTAAAAGAGTTTAAGGGTAGTGCTTTTATTTCCTGTGAAACATCATTCCATATTTTACTTCCTCTTTAAAGAATACCTTGTCGAACATGAGAGGTTTTACACATGGGTATCATGAGGTCATTTGTTCTTCTTGTTGGAATGGCATGCGTATTTAGTTTAAATCCATTGTCTACTTTATTCAACTTTAGAGATTTATAAACAAATGATAAGGTTTGGTAAGCAATAATATCATCCATTTTTAATACATTAAGGTCCCTAAAAATTGGTTGTGTATGTGCAAATCTGCTGCTATGTGTTATGACTCTTAGTAATTTCTTTTGAGCAATGAACAAGGAGTTGATATAGGTTTTACATGCCCCTCCCCAGATTGCTGAACAGTATGGGTATGCTAATGATAAATACAATTGTTTAAGGCAAGCTGCATTACATAGATTCCTGATTTTATACAATACTCCTATTATTTTATAAATTTTATTTTGTGTGTCTTCAATGTGTGGTCTCCATCTTAATCTGTTATCTAACATCACTCCTAAAAAATGTATTTGCTGTACTTCAGTTAGTGATATATCAACTATTTTTATGTCAAATGGTTGACTCGCGGTCATGTGGGTATGAGATAGCATATAGGAGGTTTTATTTACATTGAGTGTCAGTTTATTACTTTTTAGCCAACTTATAACATGCTGTAGTTCGGTATTGAAAGTATTTTGAAGGCTAATTAAGTCTCGTCCCTGAAGAAATATATTGGTATCGTCCGCGAAAAGTATGAAATTTAGCTTTTTAGTAAAAAGAGTTATATCATTAATATAGATTAGAAACAATAGTGGACCCAATATTGAGCCTTGGGGTACTCCGCAACTAATACTGATATAAATGGATGCTCTATCATTGATAACCGTGAATTGTTTTCTACACGAAAGATAACTATTGGACCATTTGAATGCTGGTCCCCTAATCCCATATGTATTTAACCTCTTTAATAAGACGGAATGATTAATAGTATCAAATGCCTTAGTTATGTCACAAAATACTGTTAAGTGGTACATTTTGTTGTCTAAAGCACTATAAATACTTTGCGTTAGGTGATGAACTGGTTGAACAATTAAGTCGGAATCCAAACTGATGTTCAGAGAGAATTGAGTTTACTGTTAGATAATTAATTAGTCTGGTAGCAACTAGCTTCTCGAATATTTTACATAAACATGACAGTATCGAGATAGGGCGATAGTTTGAACACTGGTGGTTATCACCTTTCTTGAAGATTGGAACTACTTTAGCTATCTGTAACTGAGTTGGAAAGCAGCCTGTTATAAATGAATTGTTGATGATAACTTCAAGAAATGGGGAGATTATTTCTTTACATTCTTTAATAACTCTGATATCTATATTATCATGTCCAGGTGCTTTTTTCTTAAGATTAGTGATTATAGAGTTAATTTCATGACAGGTAGTTGGTGTTTGATAAAATGAGTATGGTACAGGTGGTGGTAAGTATCTGTCAAACGATGAGTGAGATTCTTGTATATTTTGTGCAAGATTATCAGCGATGCTTGTAAAATAACTGTTAAATTCATTTGCAATTTCTTTGCTATTCGTTAGAACTTTATTTTGAGTTGAGAGAGAGAGAGAGAGAGAGAGAGAGAGAGAGAGAGAGAGAGAGAGAGAGAGAGAGAGAGAGAGAGAGAGAGAGAGAGAGAGAGAGAGAGAGAGAGAGAGAGAGAGAGAGAGAGAGAGAGAGAGCACGTCGTCGTCGGCGGCCAGCAGGCCAAGGACCTCCCAGTGGGTGCCTCAGTCCCTCAGGGATCTGTGCTGGGACCTCTCCTCTGGAATCTGTACATCGACGACCTTCTCAGGAGTCTGCCAGCAGTCTCTGCATACGCTGACGACTGCACGCTCTCCCTCTCCTACCCTCGCCAAGAAAGCCAACAAGCGGTTGCTGAGGTCAACCAGCAACTAAGCTTGATACGGGAGTGGGGGGAGCGCTGGCAGGTGAACTTTGCTCCTGAGAAGACTCAGGCGATGGTGATCTCTCGGTCCCCGGCAGCCACACAAGCTGTCGAAGGAAGGGTGATGTTTTGCTCCGTCACCCTCCCGCTCCTGGATTACGTCAGGATCCTCGGAGTGGACTTGGACCGAGAGCTGCGCTTCGACCGCCACCTGAAACACGTCGCCCACCAAGCCTCCCTACGTGTCTCTGCCCTTCGTAGAGTGGCTAATTTCCTCGACAAGCGAGGAATTATGCTCCTCTACAAGGCCCAGGTAAGATCCTACCTGGAGTACGGGGCTCTGACCTGGATGTCCAGCGCTGCCACACACCTGCAGAGACTGGACAAGGTGGAGCGACGGGTGCAGCGACTGTTACAGGAGAACAACCCCCAGCCGCCCCCTCAGGATATTATACATCTAGACACTCTGGAGCACCGCCGGGACGTCGCTGCGCTGGTGGTGTTCCACAAGGCCCAGGTACAAGGAGTACCACACCTGGCGAGACTGAGGCTCCCCCCGCGAGAGGCTGTGAGAGATACGAGAACGGTACTCTCCAGCCGCGAGCAGGTCGGGGTGCCGAGGTCACGCGCCAAACAGCACCAGCGGACCTTCACCTCCAGGGTGTCCCGCCTGTGGAACACATTCACTGCAGCAGGGTCAACAGTGAGGGATATGTCCACCCAGCAGGTAAAAGTGGCTGCTCACAGGTGGCGAAGAACATGCCCCACACCACTAGTGATGCTAAATGCACAGTGAGCAAGTGTAAAGAGCTTTTGAAATAATGCACAAGAAAAAGTGACATTTTAAGCCCTGAAAAGTGCACAGTGATACATATGCTACTCGAACGATCGCATAAAGTGTCGTCGGCAAAATACAAATATGTTGTGTACAATAGATTCGTCAGTTTAAATAAATAAAAGAGAGAGAGAGAGAGAGAGAGAGAGAGAGAGAGAGAGAGAGAGAGAGAGAGAGAGAGAGAGAGAGCGTGCGTGCGTGCGTGCGTGCGTTTGCCGTTCAAAATCAACGTTTACAGCACTACATAATACATCGCGACGTTAGGCAGGACAAACAGTTCAGTACCGATAATAGAAACATGATTACAGAACGAGTTTGATTTTTTATGCAATTTCACTCCAAAACAACTGCGTGAAATCAATAATGACCTCAGACACATTCCAGTTACAGGCGACGTGGCTTGCTTACATATAAATTGGTGTTCGTTTGCCTGACCTCCCATCACCGCGAGGCTGTCACTGATTAGCTAGGCGGGAAAACAAAACCAGCGTGCTAGCATTTCTTCTTCGTCCTCGTTTCTTTATCCCCTCCTCCTCCTCCTGTTCCTCTCATGATGCCTTTTAACTCTCCACTCTCGCTTCTCCTCATTCTCAATATACAGAACAATCACTTCACTACCTCCACCTCCTCCTCCTCCTCCACCTAATTTCATTACCTCCTCCTGTTCCTCTTTCACAATGCTGTAACTCCCACCTCCTCTTATCCACCAGAAGATGCAGCTGTAGCCGGACTGTTGCCTGCACCCCGAGAGCCCTGACACACCATGTCCACCTCTGCGGGGGTCGTTTATAGCCCATACAAGCACAGCGCGGAAAAACAATTGGTCCGTTCCCAGCCTGGCGTCTTAATCCCTATTACCACTACAGTTTTGATTTCCCCTTCACTTCCCTGGCCAGAGGAGCGACTTAGCGCTTGTCAACGCTAATTTGCAAAGAGAATTTGACGTCTGAGAATGGTGAGGAGAGTTATTAAATTATTAGGAAGGAGGAACAGGAGGAGGAGGAGGGGAAGGTAATGAAACTAGGAGGAAGAGGAAGGAGTAGTGAAATGATGGTTAGGTATGGATAGTTATGTAGTTGGAGGAGCAGCAAGTGTTAAGGAGGAGAGTGAGAGGGAACTAAGGAACAAGGAGGAGGAGGAGGAGGAGGGGGAGGAGGTAATTAGGAAACAAGGTCGAAGGAGGAGGAAGAGGTGAAGTGATAGCTACGTAGTTGGAGAAGGAGAGGGAAAAGGGGTTATTAGGATATTATAGAGAGGGAGCGGGAGGAGGAAGTAGTGATAGTTATGAAGTTGAAGAGAAAAAAAGAAAGGAGAAGGAGTAAGGGGGAATAACCGATCCTAAAGGAAGGGGGAGGGGAGGGGGAGCGCAAGAGGGAGGAGAGGAGGAGAACAGTTGTCAGTCAAGGAGGGAACCCGGCGTGTGAAGGCTGTGGGGACGGTGTGGAGGCAGCGGAGACACTTGTCGTTCAGGTGACGGTGAGTGTCGTGTACTGTGGTTAAGTTAAGGCTGTGAGTCTGTGTTGAGGCTCGGGAGCGATGTTTTCAGGGTCAGGATATGTTTTAATGCTAGTATGTGTGCATTGTTTACTTGTACCTAACCAGCCAAACTCACTCCAGCCATTTCTGGGGTCCACGTCCACCCAACAGCTTCCTCTTCTGTACCTCCATTATAATAATAATAATAATCCGCCCAATGTTCATCTACCCAATCAGCTGCCATGTCGTTGATTACCTGCGTATTGTTTTTTTTCTCACCAGTCCAAATCATTCCACCTATTTTTAAGAGGTTTATTACCACATCCACCCACTAGCATCCCCTGATGTCCCTCCACTAGTGCCCCCACTTGTGCAATGCTATTCCTTTCCTGCTCTGTATAATCCACCAAGCCCTCACCTTAAAATTCCACCTCCATACTCTTAAATGAGACTCGCAGTGTAGTAGTTTAGTCTGTCTATTTAGTATTTGATTTTGAACAATAACTGAAAAATCAGAATGATTAAATCACTGATTCTGATGACTGATACCGATTGACTGATTGAGTCCGACTCACCGTAAAAAAAAAAAAATCTGAACATGCCGCTCTGCAAATGTCGTCTTCGATAGTTTTCAAAGTACCGCAAAAAAGTATCGCAGGATTTTTTAGTGCGGTCCGCGGTAGTGCGGTATTTTCAGAAATTTTGCGGTAGTGCGGTATATTTTTTTTTTTTTTTTTTTTTTTTTTACAACAAAGGAGGCAGCTCAATCTGGATAATAATGCGCAGGGCACCTGTATGGTGCATAACACGCATATTTGTTGGCTGTTGGGGGGACGGGGGAGCCGAGTGTGCAGGGGAGGGAAGTGAATTAAGTGTAATTGTTAGTGTTGGTGTGTTGTGGTGACAAGTGAGTGTGTAATTGTTTTCTGAATGAGTCTATTGTACCGCAGTCTAAAATCTGTTGAGGGAGGCTGTTCCAGTCACGTATGGTGCGTGGAAAGTATGAGTGCTTGTATGGGTCAGTGTTAGTATGATACGTTTGGTATTTATGGATGTGTGTGTTACGAGTACGTTGACTGTTTGCCTTGTGTAGGTATGTTTGTGGGTCAATGTCAATGTGAGTGTTTGTGATCTTGTACATAAGTGTAAGTCTGTGTGCTTGTCTGCGTATGTGAAGAGGGTCCATGTTTATCAGTTGTTTGATCCGTGTTGTGATGCCAGGCGTTCGAGTGTAATTGTTTGTAATGAACCTAGCCGCCTTGGTGTTGATTTGTTCTAACCTATCAATGTTTCAGTGTGTGTAAGGATCCCACACCGTGGAGCAGTATTCCAGTGTTGGTCTCACAAGTGTGTCATAAGCTATGTGTTTAATGTCAGGTGTGCAGTTATGTTAATTCCTCCTCAGGAACCCCAGTGTTCTGTTGGCTGTGGCACTGATATGGTCTATGTGAGTGTTGAATTTCAAGTTAGTTGAGAGATGGATGCCAAGGTACTTGTGTGTGTGAACTGATTCTAAATTTGAATTGTGGAGAGTGTAAGTGTGATGGATGGAGTTGTGCGCTCTGGTGAATCTTAAAAGTTTGCATTTGTCTGGTCGGAAGTGCAACTGCCAGGTGCGCTCCCACCGCTCGAGGGCGTCCAAGTCGTTTTGTAGTAGTCTGCAGTCGTCAGTAGTCTTTACTGCTCTAAACAGTAAACTATCGTCGGCAAATAGTCTAGTGGAAGAGTTAGGCGTTGACAGTGGAAGATCGTTAATGTACAGGAGGAAAAGAAGGGGGCCTAGAACGGTGCCTTGTGGGACACCTGAAGAAACAGGGACAGTGTCGGATGAAGATCCGTCAAGAAGAACACGTTGAGTCCTGTTAGTAAGAAATGCAGTGATCCAGTGAAGAATAGGTCCTGAAATACCGTAGTATTTCAATTTTAATGTCAGTCTTTTGTTCGGGACTTTGTCGAAGGCTTTGGCAAAATCTAAAACAATATTTTCAACTTGTTTAATGTCACGTCGGTCAAGTAGTCTCGTGATGTCGTGATATGTAGTAATGAGTTGCGATTCACATGAGCGTTTAGGTCGAAAGCCGTGTTGTGAGTCAGTAAGGATGTTGTTTGCGTCAAGGTGATTCATTATGTGTTTGTGTATATTATGTACTTTTTTTGTGATGTGGTACTACCACACTAAGTACCGCACTTGCCCACCTCTTCTGCCTTCACGCCCCTGGAGGCCCTATCACATGGATGGAAGAGTGCCTTTGGGGATGACTCACAGAACTTTGCCAATTCATTCCTCTTCCTGTTTTGTCCCTGCTTTTTTCTTATTTTTTTCTAGCTATTTCTTGGTTGAAGTTCTGTTTCGTATTTGACCGTTCACTTTGTACTTCCAGGTTACGGAAACGAGGACTTGCGCACTCCCTCCCCTTTAATTGCCATCATCAGGCTCCGAGTCGCCCTCCGTGAACGACTCCCTGATGGGGACAGAGCTGGGCGGAAACACAGCCGGCATCGGTGAGTGTGGAGAATTTTGCGCAGCACTAATTCTTACCTTTCTTATCCTTCTTTATTGTCTCATTATAAATATTAAAACTATTCAGTATTTTCCTCTCCTCCACCAAGTGTTATTTTACCGAGCACTTCTTGTCTTTACTTTTATCCTTCTTCTCCTTCTGCCTGGAAATGTCAACACCTCTGTCAAGTCCTAGTTTCTTTAATCCTTCTGTGAACTTATCTTTGAGTCTCCTGTTGAATATTTTACTGAGCACTTCTTGTCCTTTTATATCTTGTCTCAGAAATATTAGCACACTGCAGCACCTTCCACTCCTCCTACAAGTATTCTTTTCCTTACTCTTTCTGTCTTTCACTCCATCAGCCGCTCTGGAGGGAGGCCTGTCATCGGAGCAGGGTTCGGTGATGTGTGGTGGTGGCACGGTGCGGCGGTGGTGCTGTGGTGGCTAGTGCTGGGCCTCCTCAGGGACCCCAGCGACGTGGCCTCCCCCCAGAACCTCACCCAAATCTTGAAGCATTTTTCAGAGCTCATGGAGACACCGGTGAAGGTGGGACAGAGTGGTGGCAATAGTGTGTCTTGGGGTCATGTTCTTAAACCTTTCAGATTTAACAAGGCTTTCATAGGACTTGTACGTAGGCATTTTCGAGGGCAGTTTTATGACCCTGGTGTTGTTTAGGCTTTCTATAAAATGCACCTCAATAACACTCATTAGATTCCGACCAATCTCTTTTACTGGCCTTTAGAAATCGTTGACATGAGAGGCGGAAACGTCTGAAAATACTGGCATATATTTTTTTAGTCAAGCTAACTAACTCACTGACTAACTAGGATTCATCAAGTAGTATAGTTTTCTTTTTCTGTGTTGTTGACCTCCAGTTCCTCCCCAACAGCTGCGCAACAATTACCAGAGCATCTCCCTGGACACTCAAAGCAGCCCGGAGCCGCCAGAGCTCATCCTGCCCCACACACATGGTGGCTCCTTGCTGCTTCAGGGTGGGTGGGTGTTGTAGCTTTAAGTCTCTCATCTATCTGGACTTTTACACACACGCCTGTCTCCCTTCTTTATGTCTTGTCGTACCTTCAAGTCTCTCTCCTTCCTATAGATCCTTACACAAGATGAACATTTAATTTTTTGCAACAGTCCACCACACAAGTTTATCTCCCTTCTTTATGCTGCAACATTTGCTAGCTCTACTGTGCACAAAACAGGCATTCCTTACATAATGTATCCCCCGCAAATCAACCGTCTCTCTGTTTCGAGCCTTAACAGTTCCCCTTGTTGTGCACATAATTCTATTCATCCCCCGCAATGCTATCACACACAAGCATTAACACGTCTGCTCCTGGCCCTGACGGTGCCCCCTGCCTGCCGCCGGGACAAGACCAAGACACCCCGCTGCCCCGAGACATGCCCACCCACCTCTACCGAGCAGGGTTGGCAGAGTTGGCCTTAAAAGGCCAATTTGGCTTTTTTAGAGATACAATGACCTTCAAAAATTTAGGTCCAGAGGCCAACCGTATTTTAGACTTTTTTTGGCCTTTTTTCTAATGTTCAGCATATATCCTGCTGTTATTTAAAATATTATTAATGGCTCCCAAAGAAATAAAGATAATATGATGTTAGCGCAAAAGGACATGTGATTAAGAGCATCTAATGCACTTAATAATATGGACATCATTCGTTACGTGTTTGGTACCGGTCTTTGCGCACCCTTTGTCACGCACTCCTCCGTCCCTTCCCTCTCCCTGCTCCCCTCAGGTTGTAAAGTTAAAAGTCCGTCGCGGCTGACACGCGTCCTACGTATTGGGAAAGTTGAGCTTGGTTTCTAAAGGCACTGAAAATTACATGAGCAGCTAATTTGTCATTCATCTAAACTGACATGGGTAATTGGAAAACTTCGTATAGTGATGGGAGAGCTTACCGAGAGGAATGGGAGAAATTAAGACCATGGGTGGCTGATGTTATAGTAGGATATCAATGTATTATTATTATTATTTAATATCACCACGAATTAGGCATACAATTGTCAATGGAAAAAAAACGACAGATAGATCACGCCACCTTATAGGAATGTCATCCGTCAGTGTTTACCATCTCAGTTTTATATACAAAGCATTTCATCGTGCGTAGAGGTCACCTTGACATACGTGACCAATTGTAACAATTATTTTCCAACCTGTAACTCGTCACTCCTTCACGAGAGTCCGACTGACACACAACGGCAGTCGCTCTCGGTTCGGCTAGTGGACTAGGAGCCGCTCTGATGCAAAAAGATAAGTCCGGCAAAAAGCATGTAATAGCGTTCGCCAGTCGAGTTCTAACAGCTCCGGAAAAGAACTATTCTGTTACCCACCTAGAGGCTCTTGCCATTGTGTGGGCTCTGAAGCATTTTCGAGACATAGTGATGGGGTACAAAATTGTGGTGTATACGGATCACGCGGCCATAACTGATCTTTTCAAGGGAAAAAACCTTCACGGTCGTCTGGTAAGATGGTTCTTAACGATCCAAGCATACAATGCGGAGATAAAATATATCACCGGGAAAACAAATGTGGTCGCAGATGCCTTATTCGGAATATTCCGATAGGCGCGATTACCACCCCAGAGGTCATCCACAACTTCACTTCACCTGAGCTACACACTGCTCAGCGAGACCACCCTGTGTGGAAGAGGTTAATTTACGCCCTAGAGTCGGGAGACGAAACAAACCTTCCTGAATTGCTAGTTCCTTTTTCACAATTCTTCCTATCAGAGGACAACCTCCTTTGTAGGTCATGGCCAACCAAACCTGTACCTATAGAACAACTGGTCATCCCAGACAAATACGTCCCCGTGACACTTAAGCTGATCCATGACATACCCATTGCGGGTCACCCAGGAAGAGACAAGATGCTATCTGTCACCAGACGAGAATTCTACTGGGCCACATTACGGGTTGATGTAAAAAAACATGTCGCACAATGCGTCGTTTGTGCTAAGCACAAGGGGTCCGTAAAAGGGCCAGCACCTATATTGCAATACCCAGTACCAGAGGCGCCATGGGATGTTGTAAATATAGACTTATTACAGCTCCCCCAGAGCCAACATGGTTCGCGCTACTTATTGGTGTGCGTCGACCAGTTCTCTAGGTTTCTAGTTCTAGCGCCAATCAAGGACAAGACAGCCACACGCGTGGCCCATGCCCTCGTGACTCACGTGTTGTGTCCACATTCGTCTCCTCGAATTCTTTTGAGTGACAATGGCACCGAGTTCAGGAACTCAGTATTGAGCGAAATATGCGCTCGGTTTAACATCACGCAATCCTTCATCACAGCTTACCACCCAGCTGGTAATGGGTTGGCGGAGAGGGCTAATAGGAAAATCTTACAGGTCCTCAGGCCTATCGTGAACGATCTCCACGATAACTGGGAGGATTGGCTATCGCATAAATAGCCGCTTCCATAAATACGTCGGTAAACGACTCTACGGGGAAGTCTCCCTACTACATCTTATATGGGGTGGAGAAAAGTCTTCCGTACGACGTCCTATCAAAACCACAACAACCTTTCTACAACATTGATAGGTACGCACAACAGCAGATGCATGTTTTCCAAGATACACTCAGAGGTTAGGAGTACGTTAAAAGCTACGAAGGTTGAAATGATGTCAAAACAACATAAACAGGCCGTCCCGTTGGAATTAAAAGAGGGTGACACAGTCATGATTAAGCAAGCGGAAAGGAGTTCGAAACTGGGGGCTAAATTTGTGGGTCCTTACCGAGTTGTTCGGAATGTCGAGGGAAATCGGTTCGAGGTTCTCGAGTCGAATAGTGGAGTCAGTCTAGAAGTTAACAGTGATCGTCTGAAAATAATTCCCTCACCTTTGTACCTTGATATTGGTACTTCCCCCTCAGAGTCAAATGTTCAACAAGATAATCCCAGCACCCATAGCTATAACTTGAGACCACGGGTTTAAATACTTCATTCTCACCACTTTCAGATCATGATGTTGCGTTTTCTGACCATCTTGTTGTCCCTCGGCTCCCTGCTTGCAACGACACCCATCCACCTGAAGCCTGGCGCCCTCACGGCACACATAGGAAAGGTCTTCCTCATAGAAGATATGCTCCTCGTAAAATATCCATATACTTCCTTGACCAACACCACAGACACAATCAGGATAGTCTCAGAAAAAAAAACTACTCGGCATGGCAGACGCCATACGGGCTACCAAGACTAGGGAATCAAAGGCACCTTCTAGTCCCAACTCTCTGAATCTTTTTCAACTACTGGAGGATAGGATTCTGTTCTTACGGGGAAAAGTTGATGAGGTAGACATGGATTATAGTTTTCACTCCGTTCACTCTCGGGTAAAGAGGGGGTTGCTCAACATCGTTGGGTCCGCCTCAAAGTTCCTCTTCGGTACGGCAACCAACGAGGACGTGGGCGATTTGCGGGACCACTACGCTCATGTACTTTCCTTTGCTGCCCGAAATCGCAGGGTCATCAACGCCAATTGTAGAAAACTTGCGCGGTTGCATACTCACATTGAGGAACTGCTAGAGCAAACAAATAAGATGGTAGAAGTTATCAACATAGTTGTTGAAGTTAGTGAAGAAGTTATTTAAGTTTCCCATGAAAGTACAGTTTCTTTAATTACTCCTCCACATATTTTTATAAATCCAGAAGTTTAAGCTGAAATTACTGAATCCATTATTTTCCTTTATTATAATTAATTTCATTTAGTTTCTGTAAATCAAGTTTTGTATTCTTAGTTGAACTGAGATAGGTATATATTTGCCTTTCTCGAGTTTGCCTGTACAAGTTCCTGTCGTTGAAAATAAACACGATTCAGCAAGAAGAGCGAGACCAAGCCGCCACCAGCCCTTTCTCTACCCTCCGTTCACCTCCAGATCTTAGCCACGGTGTTGATAATTTCAACAATAGTTGTCAAGCAGATCGACCAGGTGCATCAATTTCTCCTCCTAGATCAGGCCTTGCATGTATTGGAAAACGTCATTAACTCTGTCGCAACGGCAAATCAGCAGGTTATTAGCAATACGGTTGATGCAGGGCACGGTTGAGTCACACCTGCCTTGTTCCCTCTACACGATTTGAGAACGACTGTCCAGATCGGGTATCAAAATTATAGCCTCACACCTTTATTCAACCCAGACATGAGTCAATATTTTTACCCCTTGATTGAGTCCAGCCTCACGCCCGATGCCATAATCATTCATGTTCCATTTCAGACGGCGGACGTGTTTGAGGCACACGAAATTGTCCCGTTCCCTTTTTCCGCTAAGAACAGTGTGTTAGCCCTGGACACGTCCCCGTCCCTTGTTCTAATCGTGAAGGATTTCGCTCTGTATTCAACGGGTAGCTACTCACTCTTGCAGTATTGCAAGGAGACGGTCTTCGGGCGATTCTATTGCTCTGCGTCTCTTTGCCTTCTTGCCAGTTCGGGGAGGGGTATGCGAGATCGCTCTCACCCGCGTGAACGCGTCTGACGTTCTTTCCCTGTGCCCTTACAAGCAGCTTCCACCAACGCCTGTTTTCCATAAGAACTTTCAGGGCTGCATTATTTCTATTTCCCTCAATCCTTCTATGTATCAGTCATCTGCCCGGAGGGTACCACTTATCAACGGGTTACTGGTCACTATGCCATAGCGGAAGCATGCTATATCCGCTCCTCTAACCTAACAACGTACCCGTCCCGGATCCGTCTGGTTTTCACGGCCAATATTTCCCATCGAGTGTTTCCTCTACGGTCTCTCGATAACATTCACTTCTCCAGCATCTCTTATGTGACTAATTCCCTTAATTCATTGTCTTTCGCAAACAAAACAGAATTTGCGGAAACCCTGGAGGAAACGCTGCTTGAATACTTGCATCTCCCCTGCCTGTACCCTGGATTTTTTGTACCAATGTTTCTGATGTTCGTCAGTCTCGTCGTCATGTGCTACCTTATTAGGAGGAACTCTGTCCTGCACGATTATTTGGTTGTGCAGACACGGCGACTGGATGCAGGGAGGCCACTGGCAAGGTAGTTTGGCAGTGGCAGTGATCGCGAGGTCGCTATCACTGGTAGGTGACCGAGCAGTGTTAAGTAGGATATCAATGTATTATTATTATTATTATTATTATTATAATTATTATTTAGTATCACCACGAATTAGGCATACAATTGTCAATGGAAAAAAAAAACACGACAGATAGATCACACCGCCTTATAGGAATGTCATCCGTCAGTGTTTACCATCTCAGTTTTATATACAAAGCATTTCATCGTGTGTAGAGGTCACCTTGACATACGTGACCAATTGTAACAATTATTTTCCAACCTGTAACTCGTCACTCCTTCACGAGAGTCCGACTGACACACAACGGCAGTCGCTCTCGCTCCGACGCTCCTTGTACATATAGGCTAAAAATATATTCGCCTTAAGGAAGGTGAAGCCTTAATCAACGCCCTTTAAACGCCCCCCGGTACACCGTTACACTGAGTAACAGAGGTGGCTCTTGTTACTGTACACTTTATAATTGTACACTGAAAAAGTCCATGATAAGTATTTATGTGATCAAATATATTGCTTATATGGTGTAGTAAGGTTGGCCAATTTCTGGCCGTTTCGAACAAAACTCTGGCCTCGTAATGACCGGGACATCTGGCAACCCTGCTACCGAGTCCTGCACCAGGGCCGTGTCAGGCAGCACCAGGTGAGGGGCTGAAGCACCTTCCTGCAGAGCGGACTCGTGTTGTGCCTAATGATTGAAGGTGTAGTTGTAACTGTTTGGTGCCTGTTTTTAGTGACATGTTGAAAAATGTTACAAATTCTTATTCTCCAATTGTATGTCATTGCTGGAGTGTTAGTTTTCTCAGGGGCACATCAATTACTTTGGCTACATATGGTCTTAAGGACTATTTGAAGTGAGAAGGGTGAGGAGAATGTTAGCGGTGGTGATAGGTTTTGCAGCTGTCCCCTTCACCACCTTTACTGTGCCACATGGGCTGAGGGGAGGGTTGGAATTGTTGTCGTTGATGATGACAATGATTTTTCCCGCAGGAGGTGATCAACGCGCTGGTGGCCGAGTGTGGGCCTGCAACTGACTTCTTCTCGCTGGGTCTGCCGGGGTCTTCAGTACCCACCCTGGACTCCATCTTGGCCACCAGCACCGCCACCACCTCCACCGATGCCAAAGTTGTGAGTCTTCAACTTCACCCACTTGTGCGGGACAGACTCAAGCTTTCACTCTGCCTTTTCACTTTCATCACGCACCTTCCTTCACAACTCCACCAACACCAAAGTTATCAGTGGCACCCCATTCTTACCCCTCTTTTTGACACGTTTTTTTTTTCCTTCAGCTGCCTCCCTTCCTTGATGTACTCAAGAAGAAATCTTATTCTCTATTCACTTGTGCCAGAAAGAAACTAAAAGTACTCCACCTCTTAACTCTTATAATGGTTATTATTGACCCACTTTACTTACTGCTTACCTCCACAGCCTCTTAACTTTTATCTCCCTTCCTGCCGTCAGCAGAGCAGTCCCTCAGTATTTGCTGCCATACCCACCTGTGCCAGAGACTAAAGGCACTCACTCATCCTTGTACCCTCCTTCACCTACCTTCCTTCCTCCCCTTCTCAGCAGCCACACCCTTTAGTTTTTTTTTTTATTTTTTTTTTTTTATTACGTTGCCTGTTGCGCCGGTAGGCATCTTCCCGGTGGGGCCTGATGGTCGGCCCAAGGCTTCTTCCAGGTGGGGCCTGATGGTCGGCCCAGCCCGTTCTGGCGCAGGCGAGTGCTTATAGTGGCGCCATCTTGCATTGGCTCATGCTGCCCCCCGGAACTCGTACTTGATTCGCTTGGACGGCTTCCTCTAGAGTCCGGGTTGATGGGTGGTCTTCAGGACAGCATGTGGGTAGTTTTAAGCCACTCGGCGGTGACCGAAAAATCCGAGTGGTAGCGTGAGGATTCGAACCCGCGTCGTCCATCACGCGGCGAATGTGGGTCCAGTACGCTACCACTTCGGCCACCGCCTACCCTGCTGTTGAGGCTAGCAGCACTCTCCCTCATAACACCTCCCACCATCTTCCTTCCTTCCCTTCTCAGCAGCCACACCCTTTAGTGCTGTTGAGGCTAGCAGCACTCCTCATAAGAACATAAGAACATGGGGAAACTGCAAGAGGCCGAGTGGCCTACACAGGGCAGCTCAAGAATCCCCCCCACTACTCACGATGGGTGAGGTGTAGTTTCAGGGGTTACAGGTAGAGGCTTGATCTTCGTTTACCTTCGGTACGGGCGTACGCTCCAGTACCCTGTCTCCTTACTGCACCCACACTGCACTGCCACCTGTCATCCTCGTCCATGTAGCTATCCAGTCTACTCTTAAAACAAGCTATCGTCCCTGCACTAACTATGTGATTGCTGAGTCTATTCCATTCCCCCACCACCCTATTACTAAACCAATACTTGCCTATTTCTTTCCTGAATTTATACTTTTCTCATTTAAATCCATTACTGCGTGTTCTATCCTGCTGGCTAATTCTCAGTGTTTTACTTATATCGCCTTTGTTGTAACCCTTGACCCATTTGAATACTTCTATCAGATCTCCCCGCACTCTTCGTCTTTCTAGTGAATGTAAGTTGAGATGTTTCAGCTTATCTTGATATGGGAGGTTCCTCAGCCCCTGAATCATCTTGGTCATCGTCCTCTGAACTGATTCTAGCAAGTTGATGTCCATTCTGTAGTGTGGGCACCAAAACTGGACAGCATAATCTAAGTGTGGCCTAACTAGCGATAAATAGAGTCTGACCTCTGCACTCCTGTTGGTTACTCTCCTGTTAATAAAGCCTAATACCCTGTTAGCCCTATTCCTTGCACTAATACATTGCTTCCTTAGTTTTAGGTCAGAGTTCACTAACACTCCCAAAGCCCTTTTACACTCTGATCTGCCTATCGCTGTGGAGTCTAAGCTATACCCGTGTAATGGGTTGCGTGTTCCTACACTAAGTACGCTACACTTGGTGATGTTAAAATTCATCTGCCATTTCTCTGACCATGCAAGCTGACAGTTTGTTGAGATCCTCCTGCAGTGCTCTAGCATCCTCCCCTGTCCTAATAGTGCGTCCTATTTTGGTGTCATCTGCAAATTTACCTATGTCACTAGTTATCCCATTGTCTATGTCAGTGTTGTCCAAACTGGGCTCCGCGTACCCCTGGGGGTACGCAGTATTGATCAAAGGGGTACGTGGAAAGACGATGAACACACACACACACACACACACACACACACACACACACACACACACTAAAGAAACTTCCCATGTTCTATGAAGGAAAAGAGAGAGGGAGGGACGGGCACCTTTATGAAGGACGCGTAATGTACGTGTACCTAAATATAATATAATATAATATAATATAATATAATATAAATATAACATAATATAATTGAGTTTCATCAGCCATGGGGGGTACGTAACAGTAGGGGAAGGTAATAAAGGGTACAATAGGCGAAAAAGTTTGGACAGCATTGGTCTATGTCATTGATGTAGATAATGAATAAAAGCAGACCTAAAACTGAACCTTAAGGAACCCCACTGGTAACATTACCCCATTCGGATTTTTTTACCGTTAATGGTAACCCCTTGTTTCCTGTCGCTAATCCACGCCTTAATCCAATCAAATACCTTCCCTCTTATTCCATGAGCCCTGACTATTTAACAGTGTCTGGTGAGGTACCCTATCGAAGGCCTTACTAAAATCAAGATAAACTACATCGTACCTCTCATCATTGACAGCTGCCTCATATACTCTATTGTAAAAGGATAAAAGACTAGTGAGGCACGACTTTCCTTTAATAAACCCATGCTGTGAGTCGTGAATTAAATTATGTCTGTCAATATGGTCCCTAATACTATCAGCTATTATTGACGCAAGCATTTTACCTATAACTGACGTCAAACTAATCGGCCTATAGTTCTCCATAGAAGATTTGTCTCCCTTCTTAAATATTGGAATAACGTGTGCCTCCCTCCATGAAACAGGCACCACCCCTGTGTCTAGTGACTTCCTAAATACTTCAGCTAACTGCCCACTGATTTCAGTTTTACATTCCTTTATTACCCTGGGGAAAAGTTCATCTGGCCCTGGACCAAGTTAACTTGGTTTATGCCAGCAGCACTCCCCCTCATAACACCTCCCAGCACCTTCCCTCCTCCCCTTCTCAGCAGCCACACTCATTAGTGCTGTTGATGCCAGCAGCACTCCCCCTCATAACACCTCCCATCACCTTCCCTCCTCCCCTTCTCAGCAGCCACACTCATTAGTGCTGTTGATGCCAGCAGCACTCCCCCTCATAACACCTCCCATCACCTTCCTTCCTCCCCTTCTCAGCAATCACCTAAGATGGAAGCCCTGGGTTTCTGCCTGGGTCCCTGCTGCCGCTGTGGTCACTCTCCCCGCCCCTGCCCGTGCTGCAGCTCTCAGCCTGTGACCTCACCCTCATGAACTGCTCCGACGTGCTTGTTTCCGTCCCTTTCTTTTTAGCCTCTTCACTTGAGTGTCTCTGGAATACGAGACGGTTGCCGGCGTGCCACTTCGCCGACGGGCTCGGGACGGTTCGCCGAACCGTCCCACGGTCAAAGATTATATGGGCCATTCCTACAGCCTGAGAACTAGGAAAAAAAAGTGTGCTCGATTGTTCAAAATCCGTAACTGATGCCTCATACCAATGGCCTATATGCAAGTATTTGTCATTTTTTCCTACGTAAAATTTTGGTTTGAGTTAAGTATCACTATTCCTACTGTACCTGACCAGAAGTTAATATATTCGTGGATGGGTAAAAATAAGTTTTTTCCATCACCCAGGAATTAATCGTGCGTAAGGATATAAAATAAATGGAAATGATAATGGAGGTAAGAAAGCTTGTTGGTGACGTCTGCGAGCGTGAGGGAGCAGGAACGAAGCAGTGTTAAAAGAGACACTGGGCAGGGTTAGTCCGCTTCCGAGTGAAAAGCAGCCCGCCCCGCGCATGACTTCTTTTGTTATCCAGCGGCCGGGGTCAGAAGGCAAAAGCCAGGTCAGTCCGACCATGATCTTCCCAGCGTTAAGAGCAAGGAAGTCCGAGTCACTCCGCGTTCCGGTGGTTTATTGTTCGGTGTATGGATGTAGGTCTGACCGGGGGCAGAAAGTAAAGCACTGTACGTTTACCAACGACGCTGACGAGATCCCATAACTGAGAGAGAGAGAGAGAGAGAGAGAGAGTGTGTGTGTGTGTGTTTGTGTATGCGCGCGAATATGCGGGTATGGCAAGTGTTCCATAGCTACCCCTCCGGTCCACGTTTTCTTTTTAGTATACTTTGATCTATATTTAGATTTTGACCCTGCCTTCCCTACCCTCTTCCCCCTACTGGGTAACAAAGCACGAAAAATAAAATAATTTTATTGGTATAAAAATGAGTTTCTAAACGGTATCGGCGAACTGGCACACCGGCGAAACGTCCTGCTTCCTCTCTCTGAACTATCTCTTATTTTTCATATTCGTGGCTGCTCATTATGGGGACTTTGTTTGTGTGTATATCAGTTTTTTCTTCCCCTTGATGCCCCTTTTATTGATCTATAATAATAATAATTATAATAATAATAATGATTAATAATAATGATAATAATAATAATGATAAGTCTGGTATAGTTTTGATTCAGCCTCCTCTGTGTGTCTCAAACTACTGTAATGTCATGGTGGGAAAGGACAGAGGCATTGTGTGTGTTTGCAGCCCCTCCTGCTGTGTACTCCTGATTGCCTGGACCTCCCCTACACAGTAAACAGAGGGAGGCACCTACATGTGTTTATTAAGCTGGACAGCATGATTCTACTCTCACATGATAACTTCTTCGATGTGATGCCAGGGAGTGAAGATGCTGGCTAACTATTGCATTACGTAGTTGGACAGCTTGACTCTACTCCCCTTTTTTACCCTCACATATGATTACTTGGTCAACATGCTGCCAGGGAGTGAAGATGCAGGCTAACTCTTGCGCTATAAAGCTGGACAGCATGACTCTACTTGTAGTGCCGACTTGCCTGATGGGCGAGCCTCCCATAACCCACTTAGTCAGTGGGGTACCTCTTTGGCCGACTGGTAAAGGAGTGGTTCTCCCGTTACGCTGGTCGCGGGTTCGATCCCCGGCGCCGGCAAACCTTTCCTTGTCTGGATTAATTTATCGTGTGTTTCGTTACACGCAGAGATCATGTTGGAGTATAGTAAAAGAGTAAAAAGTCTGGCATTTCATACTCACCTTTTCACCTGCATTCACAGGATCACTTGGTGAACGTGCTGCTGAAGAGTGGAAAGTGTGACGGGTGGTGGCGGTCAAGATCGTTGGCCCACTCCACCTTGGCCATCCACTTCTGCCACGAGTTGGCCCACCAGACACTCCACACCAAGGTTAACAAGGCCATCAGTGTGCTCCAGGCATACCTTAAGGTTTGGCTTTACTCCCCTTGTTCTGGTGGTGTAGTAAGTGTGGGTCAGGGATGTTGCAGGCTTCAGTTCTCCTTTTTTCCTCCTTCCTCACTCCTAACCTCGATGTCCTTATTCTTTTCTTCTTACTCTCCATCCATTGTCTCGATCACTCCCCATTAATCAATTTCTTCCTGCCTCCTGCCCTCCCTCCTTCTCTTCTTCCTTTTTTACCATCTGCTTGTCCGACTCTCCATTTTTTGTTCAGTATGTCATCTAAAAGGCAAAATTGGTTACTTCCCTCCTTCCCTCTCTATCCCATCATTCCAGCCCAGTTTTCCCTCCCTCCCTCCCTCCCTCTTCCTCTCTCTCTTATCCTTCATTCCTTAATAGCATGTCAGTTTTTGTATGGCAGTTCCTAATCACGTATTCTCCATTGCTGTACTGCATTCCATGTGTACGCCTCTGATGCACATGACAGAGTTGGCAGGACAATACTGTTCCTTATTCCCCTCTTTACCTCCATGCTCACACTTTTTCCTTTCATAACTCTCCCCAATGCACCCACCACCTGTCTGCCCTTCACTGTTCTTTCCCTCACCTCACCTTTCATAATGCCATGCTTACATTAAACAGTCCCTGAATATTTAAACTCGGTAACCTCCTCCATTCTCTCCTCCCCTGACCCTATCCTACATTGTGTTGTACCCTCTGCTCTAACTGTGTACGGCTTTACCAAATCAATGACCTGTTCCCTCGGCCTCTCAAATACCATAACCTTACTCTTTCCAGCATTCACTCTCAGCTTCTTCCTCTTACACAGTAGTGAGTCGCCGCGCGGGTTGGATGTGTTGCGCCGTGCTCGCGAAAGCGCTGAGTCGACAAAACTCGACATGGCCGGCCGAGCCAAGAACTCGGTGGAGTTCTGTTACGTTTATGCGGATCCCACAGGCGATAAGTGGATAGGGTGCTGTCTGTGCCCTAAGTGATGTCATGTGAAGTATGCTCATCTGTCTGGAATTAAGCCGGAGAATATATCTAAAGTAAATTGGATATGCAACCCATGCCTTCATAAAGCATCTCTGGCTACCAAAATTGTGGAAAAAATGGAAGAATTCAAGCTGGAATTATCTAAGGAAATATCAGAAGTGAAACAAGAAGTTGAGTTACGAGCGGTCAGCGTGAAGGAGGAGCTGGGTGAGGCGGCGCAGTATGTGGCGGACGTTTTGCAGCGGGCTGAACATGTGGAGTCAACAGATGCAACTTGGGCTGAGGTCACCAAACGTAGGAGGAAAGTTAAGAAGAATTTACTTGTTGTCAAGGCCTCTGAACAAGATAAAAAGGCTACAGAGTTGAAAAGTGAAGTTTCTGAAGCCTTACATGGCATTTTAACACTAGTATCGAAAACAAGACTTTCCCTGAGAGTAAGGAAGCGTCGATCGTGAAACCTATCGTTAAAGGTAGACTGGACCCACAGTGTTTAAGTTCCTTTAGACCAGTATCCAACTTGACGTTTCTAGCTAAGATACTTGAAAATGTGATCTTAAATCAGCTAATGGAGCTTTTGCTAAAGGTGCAGGCTTTACCTGATAATCAATCTGCCTACAAGAGGCTTTACTCAACTGAAACTACTCTCTGTTCGGTGGTAAACAACTTGCTTGTGCTTATGGATGAAGGGAAGTGTGGTGTTCTGATTTTGTTAGGCTTGAGTGCTGCGTTTGACACGGTGGAGCACAGTCTATTGCTTCGGGATTGTAAGAATATTGGAATTGAGGGTGGCGCGCTGGATTATCTGAGGAGTTACCTTGAGAACAGAACTTACTGTGTGAAAATAGGTAAATCGTTCTCTACTCATAAACTTTTGCACAGAGGAGTCCCCCAGGGAAGTGTACGGGGTCCAATTTTATACTGTGTTTATACTATCGGTCTTTTACATTTGCTAAGAAGGCATGAAGTTGACTTTAAACTGTATGCTGATGATACACAGTTCTATTTGTCGCTGAGCGATGTGGAAAACACTGAAGATAAGCTGAGCAGAATTATGGATGATGTCGGGAAATGGATGAATTCTAAGCAACTGAAGCTGAATGAGGATAAAACTGAATGCTTGATTTTTTTTTTTTTTTTTTTTACAGCAAAGGAGACAGCTCAAGGGCACAAAAAAGTAAACATTAATAAAAAAAAAAGCCCGCTACTCGCTGCTCCTAAAAAGAATCCAAAGAGGTGGCCGAAAGATAAGTCAGTTTCGGGAGGAGAGGTGTCCTGATACCCTCCTCTTGAAAGAGTTCAAGTCGTAGGCAGGAGGAAATACAGATGAAGGAAGATTGTTCCAGAGTTTACCAGCGTGAGGGATGAAAGAGTGAAGATGCTGGTTAACTCTTGCATAAGGGGTTTGGACAGTATAGGGATGAGCATGAGTAGAAAGTCGAGTGCAGCGGGGCCATGGGAGGGGGAGGCATGCAGTTAGCAAGTTCAGAAGAGCAGTCAGCGTGGAAATATCGATAGAAGATAGAAAGAGAGGCAACATTGCGGCGGAATTTAAGAGGTGAAGACTATCAGTATGAGGAGGAGAGCTGATGAGACGAAGAGCCTTTGCCTCCACTCTGTCCAGAAGAGCTGTGTGGTGGAGCCCCCACACATGAGATGCATACTCCATACGAGGGCGGACAAGGCCCTGTATATGGACAGCAACTGTGCAGGGAGAAGAACTGGCGGAGACGGTACAGAACGCCCAGCCTCGAGGAAGCTGATTTAGTAAGAGATGAGATATGAAGTTTCCAGTTGAGATTTTGAGTTAAGGATAGACCGAGGATGTTTAGTGTTGAGGAAGGTGATAGCTGGGTGTTGTCAAAGAATAGGGATAGTTGTTTGGAAGATTGTGTCGAGTGGATAGGTGGAGAAACTGTGTTTTTGAGGCGTTGAAGGACACCAGGTTCTTCTTGCCCCAATCGGAAATAATAGTAAGGTCTGAGGCTAAGCTTTCTGCAGCCTCCAGCCTTGAGTCGTTAAGTTCCTGAAGGTGGGTCTTCTATTAAAAGAAGTTGAATAATGCAGAGTGGAATCATCGGCGTAGGAATGGATAGGACAGTTCGTTTTGGAAAGAAGATCATCAATGAACAACAGAAAACGAGTGGGAGATAGGACTGAACCCTGTGGGACACCACTGTTAATAGATTTAGGGAAGAACAGTGACCGTCTACCACGGCAGAAATAGAACGGTCAGAAAGGAAACTGGAGATAAAGGTACAGAGAGAAGGATAGAAACCGTAGGAGGTAGTTTAGAAAGCAAGATTTGTGCCAGACCTATCAAAAGCTTTTGATATGTCCAGCGCAATAGCAAAAGTTTCACCGAAACGGCTAAGAGAGGATGACCAAGAGTCAGTTAAGAAGGCTAGGAGATCACCAGTAGAACGCCCCTTGCGGAACCCATATTGGCGATCAGATAGAAGGTCAGAAGTGGAAAGGTGCTTTTGAATCTTACGGTTAAGGATTGATTCAAAAGCTTTAGATGAACAAGAAAGTAAAGCAATAGGACGGTAGTTTGAGGGATTGGAGCGGTCACCTTCTTAGGTACAGGCTGTGTGAAGGCATACTTCCAGCAAGAAGGAAAGGTAGATGTTGACAGGCAGAGGCGAAAGAGTTTGACCAGGCAGGGTGACAGCACGGAGGCACAGTTTTTAAGGACAATAGGAGGCACTCCATCAGGTCCATAAGCCTTCTGAGGATTGAGGCCAGAGAGGGCATAGAAAACATCATTTTGAAGAATCTTTATAACAGGCATAAAGGAGTCAGAGGGGGGATGAGTAGGAGGAATATGCCCAGAATCGTCCAGAGTGGAGTTTTTAGAAAAAGTTTGAGAGAAGAGTTCAGCCTTAGAGATAGATGAGACGGCAGTGTTGCCGTCAGGACTGAGGAGTGGAGGGAAAGATGAAGAAGTGAAGTTGGAGGAGATGTTTTTGGCTAGATGCCAGAAGTCACGGGAAGAGTTAGAGAAAGCAAGGTTTTGACATTTTCTATTAATGAAAGAATTTTTGGTTAGTCGGAGAATAGATTTGGCACGATTGTGGGGAAGAACAAGGATCTCAGGAGGTCAGTCAGTCAAAGATTTAGGTGTGATACTTGACTGCACTCTATCATTCAAAGAACAGATCAATCAGTTGGTGAGAACGGCAGGATACCATCTGAGAAATATTGCATTTGTCAAGAAATACCTGGATGATAAGACCATGAAGATGCTTATATATAATCATGTAACTAGTAAGCTGGATTATTGTAACTCACTTTATTATGGCCTTCCTAAATATCTGCTGAAGAAACTACAACTTGTTATGAACAGAGCTGCAAGGCTAATAAAGGGTCTGCCCCCCCGTGAGAGAATAACACCTGCACTTATAGACTTGCATTGGCTACCCATTAAGGCACAAAGAGACTACAACCTGGATATTTGAGAAATATTCTACAGGATTTTCATTTGGACACCATGTCAGTGAGACACAGTACAGAACAGTACAGACTCTATGAGCCCAGGGTCAACCTGGAACTGGGTTTCAGAGCATTTGAGAAGAGTGCCCCGCGGCTCTATAATGAGTTACCCGGAACGTTAAGAACAGTGATAGTCTGGCAATCTTCAAGAAAGCGCCCAAGACTCACTTATTCACTACATCCTACGACTTGACAAAAATGAGGATTGAGGACAACTTTAGGTGCTAATATTACTGTTACAATGTTAGCGGCCCTGTGGAGCGCTGCCACGGCGGCGGACCGGGGCCTGAAACCTAATCAACGGTAAACGGTAAACACCCTGTCAAACTCAAGCAGTATCCTCTGCATGAATTATCCTCCCCTAGACAAACTCTTTATGGAGTGCTTTATCACTCTGGGTCTTCACCAGTGGGTAAAGGGCCCGACATTTGTGGTCTCCGGCAACACCCTAGACTTGGTCTTAACCAGCGAGAATGATAGGGTGGGTGATGTGGAGGCTTTGCCTAACTTTCCCAGCTGTGGCCATTGTCCCTTAATTCTACAGTATTACTTTGAAAATAGTGTTGAGGTCAATCTTGTCCATCATGTTAAGTACTCCTGGCATAGAGGTAAATATAACAAGATAAATGAGTCTCTACAAGATACTGATTGGGATTTTGAATTTTATGATATATCTGTAGATGATATGCTTTCAAGACTAAAGTTTATTCTTTCAAACCTTATTGCTAATTATGTTCCTGTCTCTCAAGATCGCCCCCGCCAGTCAACACCCTCCCAACTCCCTAAAGACTACCAGGAAAAATGCCTGGTTGGCTTATAAGCTTAATAGATCAACCTATGGCAGACACTCCCATCAGGCTGTTCTTGCCCTGGAGCAATTTAATGGGATAAACCAGAGCTTCCGTAATTATTATGTTGCCCAACAAATAGCTTATGAAAGATCCCTCATTTACAAGATAAAGGAATCACCCAAACTATTGAAGGAATCACCCAAACTATTACACCAATACATAAGGAGCAAAAAGATTGGTGTACCATCAGTGGTTCCTCCTTTTCTCCTCACCTGCTTCCTTTACCTCATCTGTCCACCACACACTCCCTTTCTTTCCTCTTCCACATGACCCATACCCGACTAGTACTTCCTCAGCTGCCCTGACCACTGAACTCTTAAACACCTCATAAGCCTCCTTCACTCCTTCACTGTGTTCTTTCTGTACTCTTGCTCTTCCAAGTATTTCCTCCACTCTTCTCATATACATTTCCCTGTGGCCACTGTCACTTGCGAGTTCCTTCCTACCCTTTTCCCTCTTCCCATTTCCTCTGAGTCCCCATTTCTCCTTCATCCTAATTTTGGCTACCACCACAACCTTTGCATCCACTACATCCCGCCTCAGCCTCGTATCCACAGCTACATAATCTATTACACTCCTCATGTCACAACTTGCCCATGTATACCTGTGAATTAGTTTGTGCTGGAAGAAGGTTTTTGCCAGGAACAGATCCCTCTCAGCACAAACATCCACAAGGCGTTGTCTTCCGTTCACTCCCTCCACACCCCACTTCCCAGCCACACCACCAATCTCCCTGTTTCCAACTTTTGCATTCATATCTCCTAACACAAGAATTCTTCTTTCACTTCCAAAGTTTTTAAACACTGTCCTAAGTCCTCCACACACTCCTGCCTTTCCTTCCCTTACCCTTCACTGGCACACACACACACACACACACACACACACACACACACATGCACACCTTACTGCCCCTATCTTCCCTGTCATCCACACCATCCTGGCACCGCACCACCCATGCCTGTGATGATAGGAGTATAAAGAAAAATTGTCTTCTGATATGAATAGTCCACTGCAAAATAAAGGTCTTTCCTAGCATCTTCCACCTGGTTCTCTGTCCGGTGTTAGTGTGCTCCATCCTGCCTCAACAAAGGTTATAATTCCACCTCTCCACCTGGTTCTCTGTCCGGTGTTAGTGTGCTCCATCCTGCCTCAGCAAAGGTTATAATTCCACCTCTCCACCTGGTTCTCTGTCCGATGTTAGTGTGCTCCATCCTGCCTCAGCAAAGGTTATAATTCCACCTCTCCACCTGGTTCTCTGTCCGGTGTTAGTGTGCTCCATCCTGCCTCAGCAAAGGTTATAATTCCACCTCTCCACCTGGTTCTCTGTCTGGTGTTAGTGTGCTCCATCCTGCCCCAACAAAGGTTCTAATTCCACCTCTCCACCTGGTTCTCTGTCAGGTGTCAGTGTGTTCCATCCTGTGTCCCAGCAAAGGTTCTAATTCCACCTCTCCATCTGGTTCTCTGTCAGGTGTCAGTGTGCTCCATCCTGTGTCCCAGCAAAGGTTCTAATTCCACCTCTCCACCTGGTTCTCTGTCAGGTGTCAGTGTGCTCCATCCTGCCCCAGGAAAGGTAAGATAAGTTAAGATAACTTTATTGTCACATTGAATATGAAATACAACATGAATTTTTTTTGGCATTGAACTCATCCATTCGCTAAAAATACATATTTTGCATTAAAGACACTGAAAACAGAACATTATTCACAATATCATACCAGTTACTACCTTTATACACTTTACTAGGTTGTATTTATTTACACAGTTAAGTCCTAAGATGGGTGTACATTTTTATACTCTTTGGAACAAAAGAATTTTTAAACCTACTTGTGTGTTGCATAGCAAGTGCTAATCTGCTGCCTGATCTAAGAAAGGTATAGTGACAGTTCAGTGGGTGATTTATTTTGTTCATAACCTTATCTACCTGTTTCATTACATTATTATTGTACAGTTCATCTAGTGATACAGTTTTTGTTGGGAGTCTACTGGTGGTCTTTACAATCTTCCTCAGTTTGTTCTTATATTTACATATTATTTTTCCATACCATAATGTAATCGTGAAGCACAGGATCGATTCTACTGTGGATTTGTTGAATAGTGATAATATTGTTTGGTCAATGTGAATGTTTTCCAGTACTCGTAAGAAATGAATACGCTGGTAACATTTCTTGTAGACTTGCTGTGTATTTGAGGACCCTGCTAGTTTGTCATCAATCATTATGCCCAAGTACTTATATTCATGAACTCTTTCAACATGTTCATTAGCTATAACAATTGGGTTAGGTACATAATTATTTACTCTAAAATCTATTATCATTTCTTCTGCTTTCTTTACGTTAAGGGTTAATAAATTATTGTTACACCAATCAAAAAGTTATCTATTTGACTCAAAAATTCCCCTGAATTATGATTTCTGATTTTACCTATAATTGCAGTATCGTCCGCATACTTTACAATCGAACAGCTGCAGAGGAAGTTGCTTTTACAGTTGTTTGTATAAAGGGTAAAAAGTAGCGGAGAAAGGACGCACCCTTGTGGAGCCCCGTATTTGTGTGTACAGTGTCAGATTTAATATGTTTTATTTTGGTGTATTGAGGTCTTTGCGAAAGATAACTATAGATCCACAGTACTAGATTACTGTTGACATTCATCTCTAGTAATTTGTTAAGTAAAGTATGTGGCTGAATTGTATTGAAAGCGCTGATAAAATCTATAAATAGAATTCTAACCTATGAATTTCGGGTTTCTAAATGTTCGTAAGTTTGGTGAATTAAGGATAACCCAGCATCCTGAACACTCATACCTTGACAATAAGCAAATTGTAAAAATATCTTTCAAGGGATCTATGCTTGAACAAATGTACCTCTTCACAATGTGCTCCAAACATTTCACTATAATTGATGTTAAGGCTAAGGGTCAAAGATCATTAAATTCCCTCGGGTGGTTGTTTTTGGGTACTGGAATAATCTCTGACATTTTCCACACATCCAGTACTTTACTCTGATCAAGTGGAGCCTGGAAAAGTTTACACAGTGGATCAGCAAGCTGCTGCTCGGCACAGGATTTTAGTAGTTTATAACCAATTTTATTGGGTCCACTTGCTTTGCCACATCGTATACGTTTCATAGAGCTCATCGTATTATCGCGAGTTATAATTATTCGTTCTACATTGATGCCCCTAACCATTGACAAAATATTTTCACATTCAGCATTAAAATCGTGTACATCAAACCTAGCATGAAAGGAGTTCAAATCATTTCCATACTGTTGAGTGTTTGGTGGGTCTATTAATGGCATTTTCTTTTTAGAGCCACTCAGTAGTTTTGCCCCTGTCCAAGCATCTTTTGATTTATTTGACTTAAATAAGTTTTCAATTTTAACTTTATATGACTGTTTAGCATCTAGTATTTTCCTATTTAATTGGCTTTGTATCACTTTCCTTTGCATGCAGTCACCATTTACAAAAGTTCTCTTTTTTTTCAATCAATAATGATTTGATATCAGAATTTATCCAGGGTTTGTTATTTGGATAAATACTCATTTCCTTAGTTGAAACAATCATGTTGGTACAAAAGTTAGTATATGAATTTTAAACATCTACATTTACTTCAGCATCGTCGGACTCATTATACAACACATCCCAGTCCGTACAATCAAACAGCCTTCAAGACTCGCCATGTGCTCATTCTTCCAATCCTGCACCTTAATTTTCTCACATGGTTTACATTTCAGAGCTTGCTTATATGTGGGAGCCAAAAACACCATTTTGTTGTCAGATTTACCTAGTTTAAGCTTTTGATAAGAACGATAACCGTTCCTTACATTACAAAACATTTTATCTAAGATATCATTATCTCTAGTGAGCCAAGTTACAGTTTGCTGATACAAAGGTACATTTGGTAAGAAATTACAGTGGTTAAAATCACCCAACGCTACCATGATTCCTTCAGGATTTGCATTTTCATTTTAACACAATTTAGTGATAACTCACTTGCTATTGGCTCAGTGGCATCAGTCGGGATGTATACAGTTATGATTAGTCACATTATTAAACTCACGTGGTAGGTAAAAAGGTCTACATGATATTACTAAATATTCCAGGTCGCCACAACAAAAACAATCCTTTATGTTAACCTGAGTACTCCATCTCTTATTAATGTACACCGCCACCCCTCCTCCTCTCTGTTTCACCACATCCTTCCTATCTCCCTTGTCTATCGAGAAACCATCAATATTTACTGTTCCGGCTATATCCTTGTCTTGAAGCCAGGTTTCGGTTAATGCTATGAAGCTACTCTCTCGGTAGTTCCTTATATATTTACAATTTGCTGTTAATTCATCTATTTTATTTCAAATTGATTGTACATTACCGAAAGTTAATGTAGGCAGTGGTGTCCTTATACCCCGCCTCCTCAATCTCGACCGCACTCCACCTCTCCACCTGGTTCTCTGTCTGGTGTTAGTGTGCTCCATCCTGCCCCGGCAAAGGTTCTAATTCCACCTCTCCACCTGGTTCTCCGTCTGGTGTTAGTGTGTTCCATCCTGCCCCGGCAAAGGTTCTAATTCCACCTCTCCACCTGGTTCTCCGTCTGGTGTTAGTGTGTTCCATCCTGCCCCGGCAAAGGTTCTAATTCCACCTATCCACCTGGTTCTCTGTCTGGTGTTAGTGTGCTCCATCCTGCCCCAGCAAATGTTATAATTCCACCTCTCCACCTGGTTCTCTGTCTGGTGTTAGTGTGCTCCATCTTGCCCCAACAAAGGTTATAATTCCACCTCTCCACCTGGTTCTCTGTCAGGTGTTAGTGTGCTCCATCCTGCCCCTACAAAGGTTCCAATTCCACCTCTCCACCTGGTTCTCTGTCTGGTGTTAGTGTGCTCCATCTTGCCCCAACAAAGGTTATAATTCCACCTCTCCACCTGGTTCTCTGTCAAGTGTTAGTGTGCTCCATCCTGCCCCGGTAAAGGTTTAAATTCCACCTCTCCACCTGGTTCTCTGTCTGGTGTTAGTGTCCTCCTTCCTGCCCCAGCAAAGGTTATAATTCCATCTCTCCACCTGGTTCTCTGCCTAGAGTTAGTGTGCTCCATCCTGCCCCAACAAAGGTTATAATTCCACCTCTCCACCTGGTTCTCTGTCTGGTGTTAGTGTGCTCCATCCTGCCCCGGCAAAGGTTATAATTCCACCTCTCCACCTGGTTCTCTGGCTGGTGTTAGTGTGCTCCATCCTGCCCCAACAAAGGTTATAATTCCATCTCTCCACCTGGTTCTCTGTCTGGTGTTAGTGTGCTCCATCCTGCCCCGGCAAAGGTTATAATTCCACCTCTCCACCTGGTTCTCTGTCTGGTGTTAGTGTGCTCCATCCTGCCCCAACAAAGGTTATAATTCCATCTCTCCACCTGGTTCTCTGTCTGGTGTTAGTGTGCTCCATCCTGCCCCAACAAAGGTTATAATTCCACCTCTCCACCTGGTTCTCTGTCTGGTGTTAGTGTGCTCCATCCTGCCCCAACAAAGGTTATAATTCCATCTCTCCACCTGGTTCTCTGCCTAGAGTTAGTGTGCTCCATCCTGCCCCAGAAAAGGTTATAATTCCACCTCTCCACCTGGTTCTCTGTCTGGTGTTAGTGTGCCCCATCCTGCCCCGGCAAAGGTTATAATTCCACCTCTCCACCTGGTTCTCTGTCTGGTGTTAGTGTGCTCCATCTTGCCCCAACAAAGGTTATAATTCCACCTCTCCACCTGGTTCACTGTCTGGTGTTAGTGTGCTCCATCCTGCCCCAAGAAAGGTTCTAATTCCACCTCTCCACCTGGTTCACTGTCTGGCGTTAGTGTGCTCCATTCTGCCCCAGCAAAGGTTGTAATTCCACCTCTCCACCTGGATCTCTGTCTGGTGCTAGTGTGCTCCATCCTGCGCCAACATAGGTTATAATTCCACCTCTCCACCTGGTTCTGTCTGGTGTTAGTGTGCTCCATCCTGCCCCAACAAAGGTTCTAATTCCACTTCTCCACCTGGTTCTCTGTCTGGTGTTAGTGTGCTCCATCCTGCCCCAACAAAGGTTCTAATTCCACTTCTCCACCTGGTTCTCTGTCTGGTGTTAGTGTGCTCCATCCTGCCCCGTCAAAGGATTTAATCCACCTCTTCACCAGCAGGTGGAGAGGTGGAATTAGAGCCTTTGCTGGGGCAGGATGGAGCACACTAACACCTGACAGAAAACCAGGTGGAGAGGTGGAATTATAACTTCTGCTGGGGCAGGATGGAGCACACTACACGAGACCGCTAACCAGTTGGAGAGGTGGAATTTTAGCCTTTACCAGGGCCGGATGGAGCACACTAACACCAGACAGAGAACCAGGTGGAGTGGTGACATTAGAACCTTTGTTGGGGCAGGATGGAGCACACTAACACCAGACAGAGAACCAGGTGGAGAGGTGGAATTAGAGCATTAGCCTGAACAGGGAGGAGTATACTAACATTACAGGAGAGTTAGAGCATCCTAGGAAAGGCCATAATACTGTAGTGGGCTCTTGATGGTTAACCTGTCCGCTTCGATTGACCAGGATTCGTCCTTCTCTGGTAGCCTGGTAACATATACTCCCAGGTCTTTCTCTGGCTCTGTGGTGGATAGTGGAGTGTTTCCCATGTGGTATTGGTGTGCTGGATATCCCTTCACTGGTAGCCTGGTAACATATACTCCCAGGTCTTTCTCTGCCTCTGTGGTGGATAGTGGAGTGTTTCCCATGTGGTATTGGTGTGCTGGATATCCCTTCACTGGTAGCCTGGTAACATATACTCCCAGGTCTTTCTCTGGCTCTGTGTTGGATAGTGGAGTGTTTCCCATGTGGTATTGGTGTGCTGGATATCCCTTCACTGGTAGCCTGGTAACATACACTCCAAGGTCTTTCTCTGGCTCTGTGTTGGATAGTGGAGTGTTTCCCATGTGGTATTGGTGTGCTGGATATCCCTTCACTGGTAGCCTGGTAACATATACTCCCAGGTCTTTCTCTGGCTCTGTGTTGGAATGTGGAGTGTTTCCCATGTGGTATTGGTGTGCTGGATATCCCTTCACTGGTAGCCTGGTAACATACACTCCAAGGTCTTTCTCTGGCTCTGTGTTGGATAGTGGAGTGTTTCCCATGTGGTATTGGTGTGCTGGATATCCCTTCACTGGTAGCCTGGTAACATATACTCCCAGGTCTTTCTCTGGCTCTGTGGTGGATAGTGGAGTGTTTCCCATGTGGTATTGGTGTGCTGGATATCCCTTCACTGGTAGCCTGGTAACATATACTCCCAGGTCTTTCTCTGGCTCTGTGTTGGATAGTGGAGTGTTTCCCATGTGGTATTGGTGTGCTGGATATCCCTTCACTGGTAGCCTGGTAACATATACTCCCAGGTCTTTCTCTGGCTCTGTGGTGGATAGTGGAGTGTTTCCCATGTGGTATTGGTGTGCTGGATATCCCTTCACTGGTAGCCTGGTAACATATACTCCCAGGTCTTCCTCTGGCTCTGTGGTGGATAGTGGAGTGTTTCTCATGTGGTATTGGTGTGCTGGATATCCCTTCACTGGTAGCCTGGTAACATATACTCCCAGGTCTTTCTCTGGCTCTGTGGTGGATAGTGGAGTGTTTCCCATGTGGTATTGGTGTGCTGGATATCCCTTCACTGGTAACCTGGTAACATATACTCCCATGTCTTTCTCTGGCTCTGTGGTGGATAGTGGAGTGTTTCCCATGTGGTATTGGTGTGCTGGATATCGCTTCACTGGTAGCCTGGTAACATATACTCCCATGTCTTTCTCTGGCTCTGTGGTGGATAGTGGAGTGTTTCCCATGTGGTATTGGTGTGCTGGATATCCCTTCACTGGTAGCCTAGTAACATATACTCCCATGTCTTTCTCTGGCTCTGTGGTGGATAGTGGAGTGTTTCCCATGTGGTATTGGTGTGCTTGATATCCCCCCCCCAAGGTGCAGCACTTTACATTTTTCTTCATTGAATTATAGCAGACACTGTTCCACTCCTGTATCTTGGTGAGGTCTTCTGGTAGGAAATTCACAGTCAAGGGTTAAACATTGTAATATAATGCCATTTTTTTGCATGGGATGTGCATTAGTACTGTATAACCCTGATGTGAAATTTGTCATGTGTGAGAGGAATGAAAAGTTCTCATGTTTGGTTGTTGTTCAGCAGTACAGTGATCAGGATCCTCCAGCAGACGAAGCACTGGGGTGCTGGAGTGTATCTTTTTCTTTTTTTACAAGTCTTTGCTGAACTGAAGGGCTTGCTCAACAGGTATTTAGCAGGACTGAATTAGTTTCCATTCTTGTCTCCAGTGTATTCATGGACACATAAAGAGGTGAAGCTTGTGGTTGTTGCAGCGTCTTTTTCTTGTTTCCACAAACACTGTTTTCAACTTTCTTCTGCAGAGACTTCCAGCGCTGGGCCCGGCCGCTGCAAGCCTTGTTGGGTCAGTGTGTGGGAAGTCGCCAAGGTGGAGTTTGAGGCGGTCAGCCTCAACCATGAGGGTGCGTATGGAGTCATTGTCATGTTCCGTTGATAACCTCTTGATTGATTCATGTTGGTTGATGTCTCACTGTGATATTGCAGTAAATATTTAGTTGTCATTTTTCATCACTGTGCATGATCTGGATATTCCCAAAGTGTTCTTGAAGTGTACTGATTGAATGTTTTGACAAGAATATGAAAATCCACTTAGTTAATAAGAAACTGTGTATGTGAGGTATTGGTTTCCATGTTATCATTTTTTATTCTGATTATTTCCTCACTCTCAGGCTGTGTGAGCGGCAGGCTGGCCGTGAGCCTTCCAAGGAGTGCTGGGCGGCCTGGTGCCCCGGCTGAAGGCAAGCGGCCACCCTGAGACACCAAAAGACTGGCTGACACAAGATCTTGTGCTGGTACTGGTGGCTGAAGGCTGTGCAGTGGTGCGGACACAGGTTCAGAGCGCCCAAGTGGACCAAGGCTCTGATACTGGTGAGTGTTGCTGCTGACAGATTACTAATAAGGGAACAGGCAGGGAATATAAACAAAACAGACATGAAAGATATAAGAGTGGACAGTGTTGCCTCCTCTTATTTTTAATGTTTCCAAGGTTGCCACCTGCCTGGGAGCAGACTCATAGAGGCCAGCGCAGGGCAGCAGGACAGCGCCCTCAGCATTGATGAGGAGTCTCTCCATGAAGGCTGTCCCTCAAGGCACAGCAGCAGGCCACCGTCGCCCTTGTCATTGGGAGCACCGAGAGTATCCCGAGGAACACTTCAATGTCCAGGTGAGAAGCCTTGAGCTTTTTGGGAAATTATCCTTGGGAAATCTTATGATCTAAAGCTGTGGTTCCCAACCTTTTTTTCAGGCGACCCCAATCATGCACCTCTAAAACATGACTGCGACCCTACCAGTTTAGTTGTTTGTGTTTGTGTTATCATAACATAATATGTTATTGTGTTATCATAACATAATAACACCATGTTTAATATTTTGAGGTCTTGGCGACCCCAGGAAAAGCACTTGGCGACCCTCAGCGTTGGGAAAGGGGGATATAAAGCATATTTAACCTGTCCACTATGATGGGCACGGATTTGGCCTCACTGGTACCATGAAAACATGTACTCCCAGGTCTTTCTCTGCCCCTGTGGTGGATAGTGAAGTGTTTCCCATGTGGTATTGGTGTGCAGGATTTTACATTTTTCTTCATTGAATTGTTTTGTTCCACTCCTGTAGCTTGATGAGGTCTTCTGATACGAAATCTGCAGTCAAGGGGTTAAAGATGTATATTTTTAATCAAAAATGTTATTGAAAATCCTCTTGCATTCTCAAAAAAGCAAAGTCAGCTCAAGATTTTCTCCAACACACTCTGTTGTAAGTTCCAGTCCTTGTTAGTGACAGCTGGTGAGAGGCAACACTTGGGGAGGGGGTGAAGCTTGGGGTGATGATGATGATTGTTGCAGGTGTGAGGATGTCAAGCCACCACAAGCCAGGAGGGAAGTGGCTGCCGGGACCAAGACAGCAGGTGAGGCAGAACCCTTAAGCCTCAGCTCTTCACCCCTGGACGAAGGAGGTGTTTCTTGGCGGACAAACTCGGGAGAGTCACCAGAAAAGACCTCGATCGATGATGCAAGTTTTGCTCGCTGGAGACCACAAGAGCGTTCACTCGTGCCTCACAGTGTGGGTGAGGAGAGCAGCCTGGACCAGCTCCCAAAAGGTATGTTTAACAGTGAGTCATGCACACAGGCAGGAAGCAGCACTAGTCACCAGGAGACATTTTGCATAAAACTGGCAACAGAATACTGCTGCTGGCCAGAATGGAGGTCAGGCTTAAGCAGGATCCCAGCAAGGTCCTCTCTTTACTTCTTTGTGTGATTTTAAAAACACTGCAGCAGCCAAGGGGAACGCTCAAGAGAAAGTGTAATTTCTATGCAAACCTTCCTGCAGTGGTGAGCTGAAAGGTGAAAATGTAGTTACCACGACTCCTTGGAGAAGAGACACCATTAGTAGTTTGTCTGGTGAGGAAAGCTTCACCAGTCATGCTGCTTGTACAGGGGAGAAGACTTCACTGTTGTCCTCCAAGCCTCTTTGCAATGGGTACTCTGGATCAAGCAGCAGACCAAGTGTCTTGTGTGTGTGTGTGTGTGTGTGTGTATGTGTGTGTGTGTGTGTGTGTGTGTGTGTGTGTGTGTGTGTGTGTGTGTGTGTCTGGCTGGTGACCGAGTACAATGCTTTACATCTTTCAGGGAAGGACACATGATCTCCCTTCCATCACACTTGCACATTCTGCCTGATTCTTCTCTTTCCTCCTCTTGGCCTTCAACGTTTCCCAAAAGAAAGTCTTCACAAGAAGCAAAGTTACTAAAAATCACAGTATATTATTAGAAATAACTTTTATTTTTACTTACAGAGCCAGATGTCTTTATGTACCTGAGATGAATTATTAATATATTTTTTACAACAAAGGAGACAGTTCAAGGGCATAAAAAATAATAATGAAAAAAAAGCCCGCTACTTGCTGCTCCTGAATGGAGTACAGAGGAGTGACCATAAAGAGAGGTCAATTTCGGGAGGAGAGGTGTCCTGATACCCTCCTCTTGAAAGAGTTCAAGTCGTAGGCAGGAGGAAATACAGATGAAGGAAGATTGTTCCAGAGTTTACCAGCGTGAGGGATGAAAGAGTGAAGATGCTGGTTAACTCTTGTATAAGGGACAGTATAGGGATGAGCTTGATTAGAAAGTCGTGTGAGGCAAGGCCCCGGGAGGGGGGGAGGCATGCAGTTAGCAAGTTCAGAAGAGCAGTCAGCGTGAAAATATCGATAGAAGACGGAAAGAAAGGCAATTTATTTATATGTGGCCATAGCAGTTGAAGTGGTAGTAGTAGTAGTAGTAGTAGTAGTAGTAGTAGTAGTAGTAGTAGTAGTAGCAACAACAGCAGAAATAGCAGTAATATAGTAGTAGTAATAATTGTAGTAGTAGTAGTAGCAGTAGCAGCAGAAATAGCAGTAATGATTTAAGTATTGGTACAGTGAAACCATTTTAGCTTCCTTGGGTCCTGTCCTCCCCTCCACCTTGCCACACAATCCCAACACCTGTCCCTTCCTCTCACGTGCTAGCAACAGGCAACACATGAGAGGAAAAAATAGGTGTTGGGACTGTGTGGCAGAGCAGAGGGGAGGAAAGAACCTTTTATGAACCAACGCCCCAATGGACTCGCTAAAATGGATTCACTTTAGTAGTAAGCCAAGTTGATATTGCATGCATGTGGTCTGAAAACTCTCTCTCTCTCTCTCTCTCTCTCTCTCTCTCTCTCTCTCTCTCTCTCTCTCTCTCTCTCTCTCTCTCTCTCTCTCTTTCTCTTCTCTTCTCTTCTCTTCTCTTCTTCTCTTCTTCTCTTCTTCTCTTCTCTTCTTCTCTTCTCTTCTTCTCTTCTCTTCTTCTCTTCTTCTCTTCTTCTCTTCTCTTCTTCTCTTCTCTTCTTCTCTTCTCTTCTTCTCTTCTCCTCTTCTCTTCTTCTCTTCTCTTCTTCTCTTCTCTTCTTCTCTTCTTCTCTTCTCTTCTTCTCTTCTTCTCTTCTTCTCTTCTCTTCTTCTCTTCTTCTCTTCTCTTCTTCTCTCTCTTTCTTCTCTTCTTTCTCTTCTTTCTTCTCATCTTTCTTCTCTTCTTTCTTCTCTTCTTTCTCTCTTCTTTCTTCTCTTCTTTCTCTCTTCTTTCTTCTCTTCTTTCTCTCTTCTTTCTTCTCTCTCTTCTCTCCCTTCTCTTCTCTTTCTTCTCTTCTCTTTCTTCTCTTCTCTCTTCTCTTCTCTCCTTTCTCTTCTCTCCCTTCTCTTATCTTCTCTTCTCTTCTCTTCTCCTTCTTCTCTTCTCTTCTCCTTCTTCTCTTCTCTTCTCCTTCTTCTCTTCTCTTTCTTCTCTTCTCTCCTCTTCTTCTCTCTTCTCTTCTTCTCCTCTTCTTCTCTCTTCTCTTCTTCTCCTCTTCTTCTCTCTTCTCTTCTTCTCTCTTCTCTTCTTCTATTCTCTATTCTCTTGTCTCTTCTCTTCTCTTCTTCTATTCTCTTCTCTTCTTATCTTCTCTTCTCTTCTTCTCTTCTTCTCTTCTCTTCTCTTCTTCTCTTCTATCTTCTATTCTTCTCTTCTCTTCTTCTCTTCTCTTCTCTTCTTCTCTTCTCTTCTTCTCTTCTCTTCTTCTCTTCTCTCTTCTCTTCTTATCTTTTATTCTTCTCTTCTTCTCTTCTCTTCTTCTCTTCTTCTCTTCTCTCTTCTCTTCTTCTCTTCTCTTCTTCTCTTCTTCTCTTCTCTTCTTCTCTTTTCTTCTTCTCTTCTCTCTTCTCTTCTTCTCTTCTTCTCTCTCTTCTTCTCTTCTCTATTCTCTTCTCTAATCTCTTCTCTTCTTCTCTTCTCTCTTCTCTTCTTCTCTTCTTCTCTTCTCTCTCCTCTCTCTTCTCTTCTTCTCTTCTCTCTTCTCTTCTTCTCTTATATTCTTCTCTTCTCTCTTCTCTTATCTTCTTCTCTTCTTCTCTTCTTCTCTTCTCTCTTCTCTTCTCTCTTCTGTTCTCTTCTTCTGTTCTATTCTTCTCTTCTCTCTTCTCTTATTCTCTTTTCTTCTTCTCTTCTCTCTTCTCTCTTCTCTTCTCTCTTCTCCTTCTCTTCTCTGTTCTTCTCTCTTCTCCTCTTTACTCTCTTCTCTCTCTTCTTCTCTCTTCTCTTCTTCTCCTCTCTTCTCTTCTCTTCTCTTCTTCTCTCTTCTCTTCTTCTCTTCTCTTCTTCTCTTCTTCTCTTCTTCTCTTCTTCTCTTCTCTTCTTCTCTTCTTCTCTTCTCTTCTTCTCTTCTTCTCTTCTTCTCTTCTCTTCTTCTCTTCTTCTCTTCTCTTCTTCTCTTCTCTCTCTTCTTCTCTTCTCTTCTCTTCTTCTTATTCTCTTCTCTTCTTCTCTTCTCTCTTCCTTTCTCTTCTCTTCTCCGTTCTTCTCTCCTCTTCTCTCTTCTCCTCTTTACTCTCTTCTCTTCTTCTCCTCTTCTTCTCTTCTCTTCTTCTCTTCTCTCTTCTCTTCTCTTCTCTTCTTCTCTTCTTCTCTTCTCTCTTCTCTTCTCTCTTCTCTTCTCTTCTCTTCTCTTCTCTTCTCTCTTCTCTTCTCTCTTCTCTTCTCTCTTCTCTTTTCTCTTCTCTCTTCTCTCTTTTCTCTTCTCTCTTCTCTCTTCTCTCTTCTCTCTTCTCTCCTCTTCTCTCTTCTCTCTTCTCTCTTATCTTCTCTCCTCTTCTATCTTCTCTCTTCTCTCTTCTCTCATCACTCTTATCTCTTCTCTTCTCTTCTCTTCTTCTCTTCTCTTCTTCTCTTCTCTCTTCTCTTCTCTCTTCTCTTCTTCTCTTCTCTCTTCTCTTCTCTCTTCTATTCTTCTCTTCTTCTCTTCTCTATTCTATTCTCTCCTTTCTCTTATCTCCCTTCTCGTATCTTCTCTTCTCTACTCTTCTCCTTCTTCTCTTTTCTTCTTCTCTTTTCTTCTTCTCTTCTCTTTTCTTCTTCTCTTTTCTTCTTCTCTTTTCTTCTTCTCTTTTCTTCTTCTCTTTTCTTCTTCTCTTCTCTTCTTCTCTTCTCTTCTTTTCTTCTCTTCTTTTCTTCTCTTCTTTTCTTCTTCTCTTCTCTCTTCTCTTCTTCTCTTCTTCTCTTCTCTTCTTCTCTTCTCTTCTCTTCTCTCTTCTCTTCTTCTCTTCTCTCTTCTCTTCTTCTCTTCTCTTCTTCTCTTCTCTCTTCTCTTCTCTTCTTCTCTTCTTCTCTTCTTCTCTTCTCTCTTCTCTTCTTCTCTTCTTCTCTTCTCTTCTTCTCTTCTCTCTTCTCTTCTCTTCTTCTCTTTTCTTCTCTCTTCTCTTCTCTTCTCTTCTCTTCTCTCTTCTCTTTTCTTATCTCTTCTCTTTTCTTTTCGTCTCCCTTTTCTTCTCTCTTCTTTCTTCTCTTCTCTCTTCTCCATTTCTCTTTTCTCTCTTCTCTTCTTCTCTTCTTCTCTCTTCGCTCGTCTCTTCCCTCTTCTGTTCTCTTCTCTCTTCTATTCTCTCTTCTCTTCTCTCTTCTCTTCTCTCTTCTCTTCTCTCTTCTCTTCTTCTCTTCTCTCTTCTCTTCTCTCTTCTCTTCTTCTCTTCTCTCTTCTCTTCTTCTCTTCTCTTCTTCTCGTTTCTTCTTCTCTTCTCTCTTCTCTTCTCTCTTCTCTTCTTCTCTTCTCTCTTCTCTTCTCTTCTTCTCTTCTCTTCTCTTCTTCTCTTCTCTTCTTCTCTTCTTTCTTCTCTTCTCTCTTCTCTTCTCTCTTCTCTTCTTCTCTTTTCTTCTTCTCTTCTCTCTTCTCTTCTTCTCTTTTCTCTTCTCTTCTTCTCTTTTCTCTTCTCTTCTTCTCTTCTCTTCTTCTCTTCTTCTCTTCTCTTCTTCTCTTCTTCTCTTCTCTTCTTCTCTTCTTCTCTTCTCTCTTCTCTTCTTCTCTTCTCTCTTCTTCTCTTCTCTTCTCTTCTTCTCTTCTTCTCTTCTCTCTTCTCTTCTTCTCTTCTTCTCTTCTCTCTTCTCTCTTCTCTTCTCTTCTCTCTTCTCTTCTTCTCTTCTCTCTTCTCTTCTCTCTTCTCTTCTCTCTTCTCTTCTCTTCTTCTCTTCTTCTCTTCTCTTCTCTTCTTCTCTTCTCTCTTCTCTTCTCTTCTTCTCTTCTCTTCTTCTCTTCTCTCTTCTCTTCTTCTCTTCTCTTCTTCTCTTCTCTCTTCTCTTCTCTCTTCTCTTCTCTCTTCTCTTCTCTCTTCTCTCTTCTCTTCTCTCTTCTCTTCTCTCTTCTCTTCTCTCTTCTCTTCTCTTCTTCTCTTCTCTTCTCTTCTCTCTTCTCTTCTTCTCTTCTCTCTTCTCTTCTCTCTTCTCTTCTTCTCTTCTCTCTTCTCTTCTCTCTTCTCTTCTTCTCTTCTCTTCTCTTCTTCTCTTCTCTTCTTCTCTTCTCTTCTTCTCTTCTCTCTTCTCTTCTCTCTTCTCTTCTTCTATTCTCTCTTCTATTATCTCTTATATTCTTCTCTTATTAAATTCTCTTCTTCTCTTCTTCTCTTCTCTCTTCTCTTCTTCTCTTCTCTTCTCTTCTTCTCTTTTCTTCTTCTCTTCTCTCTTCTCTTCTTCTCTTCTCTCTTTTCTCTTCTCTCTTTTCTCTTTTCTCTTTTCTCTTCTTCTCTTTTCTCTTCTCTTCTTCTCTTTTCTCTTCTCTTCTTCTCTTCTCTTCTTCTCTTCTTCTCTTCTCTTCTTCTCTTCTCTTCTTCTCTTTTCTCTTTTCTCTTTTCTCTTTTCTCTTCTCTTCTTCTCTTTTCTCTTCTTCTCTTTTCTCTTCTCTTCTTCTCTTCTTCTCTTTTCTCTTCTCTTCTTCTCTTCTTCTCTTTTCTCTTCTCTTCTTCTCTTCTTCTCTTTTCTCTTCTCTTCTTCTCTTCTTCTCTTCTCTTCTTCTCTTCTTCTCTTTTCTCTTCTCTTCTTCTCTTTTCTCTTCTCTTCTTCTCTTCTTCTCTTTTCTCTTCTCTTCTTCTCTTCTTCTCTTTTCTCTTCTCTTCTTCTCTTCTTCTCTTTTCTCTTCTCTTCTTCTCTTCTTCTCTTTTATCTTCTCTTCTTCACTTATTCTCTTTTCTCTTCTCTTCTTCTATTCTTCTCTTTTCTCTTCTCTTCTTCTCTTCGTCTCTTTTCTCTTCTCTTCTTCTCTTCTTCTCTTTTCTCTTTTCTCTTTTCTCTTCTCTTCTTCTCTTCTTCTCTTTTCTCTTCTCTTCTTCTCTTTTCTCTTTTCTCTTCTCTTCTTCTCTTTTCTCTTCTCTTCTTCTCTTCTTCTCTTTTCTCTTCTCTTCTTCTCTTCTTCTCTTTTCTCTTTTCTCTTTTCTCTTCTCTTCTTCTCTTCTTCTCTTTTCTCTTCTCTTCTTCTCTTCTTCTCTTTTCTCTTCTCCTCTTCTCTTCTTCTCTTTTCTCTTTTCTCTTCTCTTCTTCTCTTTTCTCTTTTCTCTTTTCTCTTTTCTCTTTTCTCTTTTCTCTTTTCTCTTCTTCTCTTCTCTTCTTCTCTTTTCTCTTCTCTTCTTCTCTTTTCTCTTTTCTCTTTTCTCTTTTCTCTTTTCTCTTTTCTCTTTTCTCTTTTCTCTTTTCTCTTCTTCTCTTCTTCTCTTCTCTTTTCTCTTCTCTTCTTCTCTTTTCTCTTTTCTCTTTTCTCTTCTCTTCTTCTCTTCTTCTCTTTTCTCTTCTCTTCTTCTCTTCTTCTCTTTTCTCTTCTCTTCTTCTCTTCTTCTCTTTTCTCTTATCTTCTTCTCTTCTTCTCTTTTCTCTTCTCTTCTTCTCTTTTCTCTTTTCTCTTCTCTTCTTCTCTTTTCTCTTTTCTCTTCTCTTCTTCTCTTTTCTCTTCTCTTCTTCTCTTCTTCTCTTTTCTCTTTTCTCTTCTCTTCTTCTCTTCTTCTCTTTTCTCTTCTCTTCTTCTCTTCTTCTCTTTTCTCTTCTCTTCTTCTCTTCTTCTCTTTTCTCTTCTCTTCTTCTCTTTTCTCTTCTCTTCTTCTCTTCTTCTCTTTTCTCTTCTCTTCTTCTCTTCTTCTCTTTTCTCTTCTCTTCGTCTCTTTTCTCTTCTCCTCTCTTCTTCTCTTCTTCTCTTTTCTCTTTTCTCTTTTCTCTTCTCTTCTTCTCTTTTCTCTTCTCTTCTTCTCTTCTTCTCTTTTCTCTTTTCTCTTCTCTTCTTCTTCTCTTTTCTCTTCTCTTCTTCTCTTCTTCTCTTTTCTCTTCTCTTCTTCTCTTTTCTCTTTTCTCTTTTCTCTTTTCTCTTCTTCTCTTTTCTCTTTTCTCTTTTCTCTTTTCTCTTTTCTCTTCTCTTTTCTCTTTTCTCTTCTCTTCTTCTCTTTTCTCTTCTCTTCTTCTCTTTTCTCTTCTCTTCTTCTCTTTTCTCTTTTCTCTTTTCTCTTCTTCTCTTCTTCTCTTTTCTCTTTTCTCTTCTCTTCTTCTCTTCTTCTCTTTTCTCTTCTCTTCTTCTCTTCTTCTCTTTTCTCTTCTCTTCTTCTCTTCTTCTCTTTTCTCTTCTCTTCTTCTCTTTTCTCTTCTCTTCTTCTCTTCTTCTCTTTTCTCTTCTCTTCTTCTCTTCTTCTCTTTTCTCTTCTCTTCGTCTCTTTTCTCTTCTCTTCTCTTCTTCTCTTCTTCTCTTTTCTCTTTTCTCTTTTCTCTTTTCTCTTCTCTTCTTCTCTTCTTCTCTTTTCTCTTTTCTCTTCTCTTCTTCTTCTCTTTTCTCTTCTCTTCTTCTCTTCTTCTCTTTTCTCTTTTCTCTTCTCTTCTTCTTCTCTTTTCTCTTCTCTTCTTCTCTTCTTCTCTTTTCTCTTCTCTTCTTCTCTTTTCTCTTTTCTCTTCTTCTCTTTTCTCTTTTCTCTTTTCTCTTCTTCTCTTCTTTCTTCTTTCTTCTTTCTTCTTTCTTTTTTCTTTTTTCTTTTCTCTTTTCTCTTTTCTCTTTTCTCTTTCTCTTTTCTCTTCTCTCTCTCTCTCTCTCTCTCTCTCTCTCTCTCTCTCTCTCTCTCTCTCTCTCTCTCTCTCTCTCTCTGGCGATCAGAAGTGGAATTGAAGCGATCAGAAGTGGAATTGGACCTTTAATAAACAGCGACGGTGCACTAGTGACTGACAGCCAACACGTTGCAAACCTATTAAATAAATACTTTTCCTCGGTGTTTAATAATAACAGTCCTCCCACCACCACCACCAACACCAGTACTAATGTAAATCCCGAGCATGCATTGTCTAACTTTGAAATAAAACCCGATGAAGTCCTTAAAGCCCTCAAATCACTTAAAACAAATAAAAGTCCTGGACCTGATAAAGTATATCCAACTCTGCTGAAAGAAACAAAGAGCGAAATACTCTCCTCCCTCACAACCGTATTCAATATGTCCTTGCGACAAGGCATTGTCCCTTCAGATTGGAAAAAGGCTAACGTGACACCGATTTTTAAGAAAGGAGACATAAAAGTACCAGGTAATTAAAGGCCCATTAGTCTAACTTAGTTTGTAGGTAAGCTACTTGAGGGCATAATTAGAGACAAAATTGTGAGTTACCTTGAAAGCCACTCATTAATTGGGGACTCACAACTTGGCTTCCGAAACATAAGATCCTGCCTATCAAATATTTTAACCTTTTATAAGGACGTCTTCACTGTTTATGACGTAACCAAATCACTGGACGTAGTCTATCTTGATTTCAGAAAGCGTTTGATAAAGTCCCGCATCATAAATTACTTTACAAATTAAAACAAATAGGTATTGACGGTCAGGTAAACCAATGGATCGCGAATTGGTTGAGCAACAGACAACAAAGAGTAGTGATTGACGGATTTAACTCAGAGTGGGCGCCTGTCACTAGTGGCGTCCCTCAGGGCTCGGTTCTTGGCCCAGTGCTCTTCATTATTTACATCAACGACGTGGATGTTGGACTCAATAACCGCATTAGTAAATTTGCAGACGACACAAAGATTGGCAACTCGGTTCTCACTGACGAAGACAGGCAAAGCCTCCAAGAGGATTTGCACAAAATTACATCTAGGTCGGATAGATGGGAGATGCCCTTTAACGTAGACAAGTGCCAGGTCCTTCAAGTTGGAACGAGGAATAAAAGTTTGATTACGAAATGCGCGGCGTTAAACTCAAAAGCGTTCAATGCGTCAAGGACTTGGGGTCAAAATCGCGTCAAACCTCAAATTCTCACAGCAATGCATCGATGCAGCAAATAAAGCGAACAGAATGTTGGGCTTCATTAAAAGAAACTTTTATTTAAGAATAAAGATGTAATACTCGCTCTACAACAGTTTAGTCAGACCCCACTTGGAATATGCGGTACAGTTTTGGTCTCCCCACCATGCAAAGGATATTGCTAAATTAGAAGGTGTTCAGCGTCGGGCAACGAAAATTATCCCTTCCTTGCGCAACAAATCCTACGAAGAAAGGCTTTCTACCCTTACCATGTTCTCTTGAGAAACGTCGCCTCCGAGGAAAACTGATCGAATGTTTTAAAATACTTAATGGTTTCACGAATGTAGACAGATCAACATTGTTTATGATCGATGACACTTTGCGCACGAGGAACAATGGCGTAAAACTCAGATGTAGACAAGTAAATTCAGACTGCACCAAATTTTTCTTCACCAACGTTGTAGTGCGAGAATGGAATAAGCTCCCACCGTCAGTGGTCCAGTGTAACACGATTGACTCCTTCAAAAATAAGCTCGACCGTCACTTCCTTCAACTTAATATCAACTAGAGTAGAAATGCAACGTTTTGGAGTCTTCTGATTAATGTAAAATCACTTAGGTTTAAGGACAGACCACCAAGTCTGGACAATGGGTCTAATGTGGTCTGATTTTCTATGAAATCTGTATATCTCTCTCTCTCTCTCTCTCTCTCTCTCTCTCTCTCTCTCTCTCTCTCTCTCTCTCTCTCTCTCTCTCTCTCTCTCTCTCTCTCTCTCTCTCTCTCTCTCTCTCTCTCTCTCTCTCTCTCTCTCTCTCTCTCTCTCTCTCTCTCTCTCTCTCTCTCTCTCTCTCTCTCTCTCTCTCTCTCTCTCTCTCTCTCTCTCTCTCTCTCCAGTTCACAGGACGCACAGGATGTCCCCCACATAATGTTTACAAACCCACAGACACATGCCCCCCCAGATAGATAAGACCTCCTCCCCCTTACTCTCTGAAGTGACACCATTCCTATTAGAAGTGTGTGTGTGTGTGTGTGTGTGTGTGTGATTACCTGGTTGTAGTATACATGATTTGAGCTAAACTTGTATTGTCATGTCTTCATATCTGTTTTTGTCCAATTTTGCTTTGAATTCATGGTCTGTGTGTCTGTGTGAGACAGAGAAAGCATCTCCCTCTCCCTTCCCACCCAGGCTTTGATCAGGAGAACAATAAAATGTATCAAGAAATATGTTAATAAATGAAATAAGAAAATAACTATGTGTAAGTCTTCCCCCCCCAGAGAGAGAGAGAGAGAGAAGTCTCCTTCAAAATCATAAAGGAGGAGGAGAATGGAAGGAAACAGATGGGAAACATGGAAACGAAGGAATAGGAAGAGGAGGAGGAGGAATGGAGATGTAGAGTAGGAAGGAAGCAGAGCAGAACAGGAGGTGCAGGGAAGCCAGACGCAGGGGAATGATGGAAGAATATTTGGCAGGACAGGGAACACAGGAAGAGGAAAATTAGAACAGCAAGTAGAAAAACAAAATGAACAAAAAGGAGAGTAAAGAGAGAGAAACAGGAGAAAGAGGAGGAGGACCAGAAGGAAATGGGAAATGAACAGTAAGAAGGTAAAGAGAGGGTTATGGGAGGAAGAGGAGGAGAGAATAAGATAAATATTACGAAGAAGAAAAATAAGGAAAAATGGTATAAAAGGGAGAGGGAAAATATAACAAAGAGGAGATATAAGAGGAGGAAAAACATGGACAGAACAAACTATAAATTAGGAGGAAGAGCAGAAAGGTGGAGTTTGGAATCATGCACACCACTACTACTACTACTACTGCTACAAATACTACTGCTACAAATACTACTACTATTACAAATACTACTACTACTACTTTAATGACGAGATTTTCTATTCTCTTTTTTCTATTACTCTCTCAGTCCCACACGTCCTCTGCGTGTATGGAAACACACTAGAAATTAATCACAACAAGGAGAGGGTATTCGCCGGCTGCCTGGGATTGAACCCGCGACCAGCGTGACGGGAGAGCCACTCCTTACCGAGTCGGCCAAAGAGGTACCCCGCTGGCTAAGTGGGTTTTGGGAGCCTCGTTCAACAGGCATAGTCGCCGCACTACAGTAGTCCGGCACATCTTAAGTGGCGGCTCTGACGTAGACAGCCCGCTAGACCCTGTTGCCACGTCTCCAACTGACCTCGCACACCATGCCTCTCACACCCTTCTCTCTCTCTCTCTCTCTCTCTCTCTCTCTCTCTCTCTCTCTCTCTCTCTCTCTCTCTCTCTCTCTCTCTCTCTCTCTCTCTCTCTCTCTCTCTCTCTCTCTCTCTCTCTCTCTCTCTCTCTCTCTCTCTCTCTCTCTCTCTCTCTCTCTCTCTCTCTCTCTCTCTCTCTCTCTCTCTCTCTCTCTCTCTCTCTCTGTGTGTGTGTGTGTGTGTGTGTGTGTGTGTGTGTGTGTGTGTGTGTGTGTGTGTGTGTGCGAGAAAAGTGGGGGTGTACTCTCATTCGGGGAGTATGGTGCACGACAATGCATAATAATAATAATAATAAACCTCTTTTAAAAAATGCACCAAGACTCTTTACCCCTTGGGTGGTGTGGAAATAAGGTCAAAGTGTAATATTTTAATGTTCTTAGCGACCACTCCTTCCCCACTCCCTGGTCATCCCCAGCGGAACCTCACCATTCACCTGGATGACTTGCATCAAAATTTGCTTGATGGTCCTGGCATTCCATATACAGGTACAATCTCCATATTTTATCATAATTATGCCATATGGCTGATATTGTATGGCAGATGGCAGACACACACCCAAAAATGGCAGAAATGCGATAATTCAAGCAGGCAGAGCAACTGGCAACTGCGGTGTGTTGGGTTGACTCGAGCTGACAACGCCGCGGTGGCAACGCTGCCAAGTGTTGTACAAATTTCTTTGTATTCACTCACAGATAGAGAATCAATCATAAAAAAAACATTTGTTTTTATACTAGAGTGAGAGAGAAAGAGAGAGACACGAGGAGAGAGAGAGAGAAGGGTGTGAGAGGCACGGTACGCGAGGTCATTTGGAGACAGCACCAGTGTCTCGCGGGCTGTCTACGTCAGAGCCGCCACTTAAGATTTGCCGGACTTACTATTACTACTACTACTACTACTACCACGGCTACTGTTACTATAATTCTTGGTCCTGGGCAGAGTAAGTCTTGGGTCATCCTGCCTCTGCTGCTGCTGATAGTCTTGATTCCTGAGCTGCCACTGTTACTGTCTCCTGCTGGCTGGCCACCTCACCTGTGGATGGAAAGAGGTGTGTGTGTGTGTGTGTGTGTGTGTGTGTGTGTGTGTGTGTGTGTGTGTGTGTGTGTGTGTGTGTGTGTGTGTGTGTGTGTGTGTGTGTGTGTGTGTGTGTGTGTGTGTGTGTGTGTGTGTGTGTGTGTGTGTGTGTGTGTGTGTGTGTGTGTGTGTGTGTGTGTGTGTGTGTGTGTGTGTGTGTGTGTGTGTGTGTGTGTGTGTGTGTGTGTGTGTGTGTGTGTGTGTGTGTGTGTGTGTGTGTGTGTGTGTGTGTGTGTGTGTGTGTGTGTGTGTGTGTGTGTGTGTGTGTGTGTGTGTGTGTGTGTGTGTGTGTGTGTGTGTGTGTGTGTGTGTGTGTGTGTGTGTGTGTGTGTGTGTGTGTGTGTGTGTGTGTGTGTGTGTGTGTGTGTGTGTGTGTGTGTGTGTGTGTGTGTATTTGCCTAGTTGTACCTTTACAGGGCCTGGGCTTACGCTTGTGTGGTCCCGTCTCCGTATCTGTATTTGTCCAACTTTTCCTTAAAGCTTTGCACACTCTTCGCCGGTACTACATCCTCACTTAGTTTGTCCCAAACCTTTATATTTCTTTCCGAGAAGCTATATTTCTTTGTCTCTCAAGCATCCTCCTTTCCTCATTTTTTTACTATGTCCTCTTTTGTTCCTGGTGTTTATTCTTTCATTTAGTAGTAACTAATTATCTATTTCCATTTTGCTCAATAATTTATAAATTTGTATTAGGTCTCCCCTTTCTCTTCTTTGTTCCAGTGTTGGTAGGTCCAGTTCCTTTAATCTTTCTTTATATGTCAATCCCTCCAGTTCTGGAACCATTTTTGTTGCCATTCTTTGTATTCTTTCTAGTTTTTTTATGTGTTTCTTCTTATGGGGAGAGCACACCGCCTCCACATACTCCAATTTTGGCCTAATCATAGTGGTTATTAACTTTTTCATCATAGCCTTATCCATGTAGTGGAATGCTAATCCTTTATTTCTCACCATTTTATACGTATCACCTAATATCCTATTAACATGACTCTCAGGCTGTTGATTATCTTGTATTGTCATCATCATCATCATCATTTCATCGACGCCTGCTCCTAGGAGCTCCCTCCAGGGATTGGCCACGGCAGAAGAGCTTCCATCTTTCTCTATCCAGACACTCCTTCCGTGCCTGCTCAAAATTTCTCATAGATCTTTCCCCCTTCTCCCCAACGTACTCTTGCACCCTATCCCTCCATTTCACTGGAGGTCGTCCTCTAGTATTCCCTCCCTCTATCTCACTCACATACACCCTTCTGGTCATCTTACTCTCCTCCATTCGCTCCATGTGGCCAAACCACTTTAAAGTCTGTCGCTTCACTTCTTTTCACCACTCCACACTTCCTCCCTTCACCCCTGTGACACATTCCAAAATGCTCGTACACACTTTCATTACTCATTCCATCCATTCTACTCACACCACAAGCACTCCTCAAATAACTCATTTCCATTGCCTGCACTCTAGACCTCTGACTTTCATTTCAGGCCCACGTTTCACTTGCATATGTGAGGGTTGGTACTATTATTGTATTTCTCAAATCCCTCTTTACCTCCATGCTCACACTTCTGCCTTTCATGATTCGTCCCAAAGACCCTACCACCCTTCTTCCTTGCAATGCCCTTTCTCTTATCTCTCCCTCCGTACCACCATGCCTACACATAACTGATCCAAGGTACTTAAACTCATTGACCCCTCCATTTCTTCACCATTATTGTATTTTCTCTCTCTCTCTCTCTCTCTCTCTCTCTCTCTCTCTCTCTCTCTCTCTCTCTCTCTCTCTCTCTCTCTCTCTCTCTCTCTCTCTCTCTCTCTCTCTCTCTCTCTCTCTCTCTCTCTCTCTCTCTCTCTCTCTCTCTCTCTCCACATGGGACGTAATTGTTATAACCGAAACATTTATCAACACCACAAATATTGATTTAAGTTCCGAATACAACATAGATGGCTACAGACTCTTTAACAAAGGTTGTGTAAACCGTAGAGGTGGTGGTGTCGCCCTTTTCGTTAAAAGCTATTTGCAACCCACTGACAAAACACCAAGAAACAGTAACGTTGAACATTTGTGCGTGCGAGTAAACATTGTAAAAGTCAATTTAAATATATCTGTCACCTACAGGCCTCGGGGCAATCACTCGATGACGACCTTGAAATGTACAGCGTCTTAAGGCAGTCACTTAATAACAGTGACTCACTGATATTAGGAGACTTTAACCTTCCCCATATCGACTGGGCGACACTCAGGTACAGAAGGTGAGTCACATAGAATGATCGAATTTTTTGAAGAAAATTATCTTAAGCCAAATGGTTTTTGAACCAACTCGACAAAATAACATACTTGACCTTGTTATAACGACCCAAGATAACCTAGTCAGTAATGTCACGGTAAGAGAACACCTCGGTTCCTGCGATCATAAATTAGTGCGCGTTGACATTAGAGCTCAAACATCGGTGACTGAAAATAAAGTAAAGGTGCCCAATTTCAAAAGAGCCAACTTCGTAGAAATCCGACGAAAACTAATAGAAATGCAACTATCAGATGACGGCAATGTAGAGGACGCCTGGCTAAACTTTAAAAATCACTTACTCACTCAGGACACATTTGTCCCCTTGTGCGAGAAGCGAATTAACACTAATAAAAGCCCTCCGTGGTTTAATAGCGAAATTAAACACTCAGTCAAGGAGAGAAAATTGTTTTACAGATTAAAGAAAGAACAAAGCACGCCCGAGAACATTAGACTCTATAATGATGCCAGGCGACGAGTAAACAGATTAGTACGTCAGGCAAAGCGTAGATATGAAGAAACTGTTGCAGCCAACTGTAAAAATAATCCGAAATCATTCTTCAGTTACGTAAACAACAGAAAGGCAATCAGAAGTGGAATTGGACCCTTAAAAACAGGGACAGCCAACACGTTGCAAACCTATTACACAATTACTTTTCCTCGTTGTTGTTTTTTTCGTTGTTTTTTTCTTTTTTTTTTTTTACGTCGCGGCCTATTGCGCGTGTAGGCTTGTCTCCGGTGGATCCTGATGGTCGGCCCAAGGCTTCTTTCCGGTGGGTCCTCATGGTCGGCCCAGCCCGTTCTGACGCAGGCGAGTGTTTATAGTGGCGCCATCTTGCATTGGCTCATGCTGCCCTCCCGGAGGTCATCTTTGATCCTAGAATCTAGAGTCCGGGTTGATAGGTGGTCTTCTGGACAGCATGTGGGTAGTTTTAAGCCACTCGGCGGCGGTTGAAAAATCTCAGCTTGGTGGCACCGGGCGGGGATTGATCTCGCGTCCTCCTGGACCCGGGGCCGTCTCGCTATCCTTCCAGCCACCACCTCCACTAGTTTAATACTAACAGTCCTCCCACCACTACCACCAACACCAGTACTAATGTAAATCCCGAGCATGCGTTGCCTAACTTTGAAATAAAACCCGATGAAGTCCTTAAAGCCTTCCAATCACTTAAAACAAATAAAAGTCCTGGACCTGACAAAGTATATCCAACTCTGCTCAAAGAAACAAAGAGCGAAATACTCTCCTCCCTCACAACTGTATTCAATATGTCCTTGCGACAAGGCATCGTCCCCTCGGATTGGAAAAAAGCTAACGTGACACCGATTTTTAAGAAAGGAGACAAAAAAGTACCAGGTATTTACAGGCCCATTAGTCTAACTTCAGTTGTAGGTAAGGTACTTGAGGGCATAATTAGAGACAAAATTGTGAGTTACCTTGAAAGCCATTCATTGATTGGGGACTCACAACATGGCTTCCGAAACAAAAGATCCTGCCTATCAAACCTATTAACCTTTTATAACGACCTCTTCACTGTTTATGACGTAACCAAATCACTGGACGTAGTCTATCTTGATTTCCAGAAAGCGTTTGATATAGTCCCGCATCATAAATTACTTTACAAATTAAAGCAAATAGGTATTGACGGTCAAGTAAACCAATGGATCGCGAATTGGCTGAGCAACAGACAACAAAGAGTAGTGATTGACGGATTTAACTCAGAGAGGGCGCCGGTCACTAGTGGCGTCCCTCAGGGCTCGGTTCTTGGCCCAATGCTCTTCATTATTTACATCAACGACGTGGATGTTGAACTCAATAATCGCATTAGTAAATTTGCAGACGACTCAAAGATTGGTAACTCGGTTCTCACTGACGAAGACAGGCAAAGCCTCCAAGAGGATTTGCACAAAATTTCAGCTTGGTCGGATAAATGGGAGATGCCCTTTAACGTAGACAAGTGCCAGGTCCTTCAAGTTGGAATGGGGAATAAGAAGTTCGATTACGAAATGCACAGCGTTAAACTCAAAAGCGTTCAATGCGTCAAGGACTTGGGGGTCAAAACCGCTTCAAATCTCAAATTCTCACAGCACTGCATCGATGCAGAAAATAAAGCGAACAGAATGTTGGGCTTCATTAAAAGAAACTTTTTGTTCAAGAATAAAGATGTAACACTTCCGCTCTACAATAGTTTAGTCAGACCATACTTGGAATATGCGGTACAGTTTTGGTCTCCCCACCATGCAAAGGACATTGCTAAATTAGAAGGTGTTCAGCGTCGGGCAACGAAAATGATCCCTTCCTTGCGCAACAAATCCTACGAAGAAAGGCTTTCCACCCTTAACATGTTCCCTCTTGAGAAACGTCGCCTCCGAAGAAAACTGATCGAATGTTTTAAAATACTTAATGGTTTCACGAATGTAGACAGATCATCATTGTTTATGATCGATGACACTTTGCGCACGAGGAACAATGACGTAAAACTCAGATGTAGACAAGTAAATTCAGACTGCACCAAATTTTTCTTCACCAACGTTGTAGTGCGAGAATGGAATAAGCTCTCACCATCAGTGGTCCAGTGTAACACGATTGACTCCTTCAAAAAAAGCTCGATCGTCACTTCCTTCAACTTAATATCAATTAGAGTAGAAATGCAACGTTTTGGAGGCATCTGATTAATGTAAAATCACTTAGGTTTAAGGACAGACCACCAAGTCTGGACCATGGGGTCTGTGTGATCTGATTTTCTATATAAATCTATGTAAATTATCTCTCTCTCTCTCTCTCTCTCTCTCTCTCTCTCTCTCTCTCTCTCTCTCTCTCTCTCTCTCTCTCTCTCTCTCTCTCTCTCTCTCTCTCTTCTTGAACTTTCTTTAATATTTCTCCATCTCCCATTCTATATGGCCATTTTGATCTTCCTTCACTCTTTCCCATTTCCATTACATGACTTTTCTTCACATTGAATTCCATCTCCCATTTAATACTCCATTTCCAAATCTTGTTCAGGTCATCTTGCAAAATTTCACAGTCTTTACTGTTTCTAATATGTCTTAGCAGTTTTGCATCGTCTGCAAACAGGCTCATATAACTGTTTACTCCCTCCGGTATATCATTTACATATACTACTAGGAAGAGTACAGGTGTGTGTGTGTGTGGGTGTGGGTGTGGGTGTGTGTGTGTGTGTGTGTTTGTGTGTGTATTTTCTCCTGTCTTGACCCCTTGATTGAGTATTTCCTACAAGAAGACCTCGCCAAGCTACAGGAGTGGAACAAAAAGTGTCTGCTACAATTAAATTAAGAAAAATATAGTCCTGCACCTTGGGAGGGCATATCCACAATACCACATGGGAAACACTCCACTATCCACCACAGAGGCAGATAAAGACCTGTGACTATATGTTACCAGGCTACCAGTGAAAGCTAAATCCATGCCAATTGCAGTGGGCAGGTTACAGTATAAAGTGTTGATCATTCTAGCCTGCCCACCTCTGCTTCTATCTCTCCTCATCCTCCTCACTGGTGTTACAGACTTCACTATCTTAAGATGGAAAGAACGGAAGAAAATGGCAATAACAACGTAATGGTGCTCATGGAATGCAATAATTACAGAACCAAGTTTACGTCCCTTAAGGGATGAGTTGCCTTATGTTACACACCTAATTTAGCAATGTGCATTGCATGGTGGGGAGACCAAAACAATATGACATATACTAAAGGGGGTTCTAAAGGGGTCTAACCAAGCTATTGTACACTTACGTTGCTGCAGTGTAACTATTGTGTCGGGCAATAATTATTTCAACGTGTTTAATTTTGCTAACACCGGTAGTCTGCCTGCGGTGTAGGATATTTCTTGTTGTATTGTTGCTGACATATCAGCCCTGTTATCTTTTCTTAAGTGGTGGCATTGTTATTGGGTGTAATAGGCCTTAACGTTGTAAGTGGAGTGGGAACCCCCTTGCCTTCGGTACCGTCTCTCGTACCGAGGCAGGCTACTTTTATTATTTTACTTTTGTTCCTTGGCGTGACTTATATCAGAGTGACTTAGTTATTTATATTAAAGTAATGATTTATCTTAGCGTTTTCAATTATTCCGTTGCATGACTATACCTCTTGGGTATAGCATTGGTAGTCTCGGATTGGGAGGTTTTGGCCGCCTAACAATCGACAACTCTCGAGAGTCCTCGCACCACCTCTTCGTGGCGTGATTGGAGAGTCAACGAACCACGAGACTAGCCTGACGAGAGGTTAAAAACACCCTCGCCCTAACAACGCACGCACGCACGCACGCACTCTCGCACACACGCACTCTCGCGCATACGCGCGCACACACACACACACACACTCACACACACACACACACAGGCGACTCGGTAGTTTCGTGGTGAATAGCAGAGTAGAATAAAGATTCTACCACCCACCTTAACATGGAACTTTGTCATCGTCAGATGGTTGGCGCTTGGACCTTTTCTTTATTTTTTTCACTAAGAATGTTAATACTAGTGAGCAGCGTCTTCACGACACGTCACCGGCCCAGCGTCAGTCTCTTCGCCGTACACGTAGCAGTTAACAACGCAATGAATGTGCTCTTTAACATATTTTTATGCACTACTAATCAAGTTTCCCGCTCATTTATCCCCGATTTGATCAAAATGTGTGATGTACTTCCAAATGCGATTGTTTCTCTTGTTGTCATTGATAAGTTTGAAGCAAAAGGCAACACCCAGCTGTTGTCATTGATAAGTTTGAAGCAAAAGGCAACACCCAGCTGTTAACTCGCTAGGCATTGCTTTTGTTCCCAGCCTTTTTCCTTCTTACTTTACTGTCACCTTTCTCTTATTTTTCATATCCATGTCTGCTCATCAAGCCACACCCCCACAGTACTTTCACCCACATCTCCCATGTTTACTCCCTTACACCCCTCTACCACCCACACCCACCCACACTCTTCCATGCCCCACACGACCCCTCTAACCCCCCCCCCCCCCCCATAATCCCCTCCCCCTCTCACCCACTCGCCGCCAAACCAGTGACGACATCAATATGGCCAGCCCGCCGCGTCGCCCGCCGCAACAAATGAAATTATAATTATCCGCCGAAACGAAGGCAAAAAACAGTCGTTCCCTCGCCGCCGCGCCGCTTTGCCGCTCGTTGCGCGGAATGGAAACGATGAACGCGACGCAAGGCGGCGAGAAATAAGGAACAGAAATGCGTTCGCGGGAAATATGAGCAGCAACGGAACTGATGGATTGATGCGCGCCGTGAACGAGGTAATAGTATTAACAAGGGAGTGAAGTAATGATGGGATGGAAATATAATAACTATAGATAAGGGATAAATAGATAAGAAAAGAGGAAAGATATAAGGAATAGATAAAAATAAAAGGAGTGAAACTAAGTGAATGAAAGTGAATAAGGGAATGAAATGTAAGGAATTGAAATAATAATGAAATGGAAATATGTGATAAGAATGCTAGGAAAAGGGATAACGAGATGCAATGAAAAAGAAATAAAGGTGTTGACGGAAAGTGTACCACGCAAACAATGAATGGATAAGGAAACTGAATAATGAAGTGCAATACATTATAAGATCGACAGGTGAGGCATAACCTGCGTGTCTTCTTACATGTACAGTTCCGAATTCCTTACACGTTCTTTTTCTGCCCCACCGTTTTATTTTCCTTCTTCACACTCGGTAAGTTTATATATTTCTTCACGGCTGTCCGAACACACTTACATTTACATATTTTCCTGCTCGTTTTTCCTGCGTCTCTCAGTCCCGTCACGATGGCTTCACCTCGCTTCCTCTCTCCCTCACGTTAGCCTCCCTCGCTCTCTCCCTCTCTATCGTCTTTGTCAGCCTCATTGCCTTCCTTCTTTTTTCCTCACAAAAAGTCTGTCAACGCGCCACACTTCCTCCCTTCATCCTCCCTTCCTTTCCATCCTTCACCCCTGTATCGTCTGCCTCCTTCCCCCTTTTGTCTGCCTGCTTCCCTTCTTACCCTCCCCTTCACCATTATTTCCTTTCCTTCCCTCCTTTCATAACGTTTCTCTGACTCACTCTCTAGTTTCCCTTCATCTTTTTTACTCTTCCCATCCTTTCTCCTCACTCTCTCCCTCACCATCCTTATTTAGTGTACCAGCCTCCCTTCTCACTCTCCTCACCATCGTTTCCTTCATTGCTTCATTCCATCTCTTCGTCCGCCTTTCCTTCTCCCTTGACTGTAATTTTATCTACCTCGTCCACTCCTTGCAGTCTCTTTCTCTTCCTCCACTTTCCATGGCTCTTTGTCTGTTTCTCTTCCTCCATTCGTCATGGTTGCACTTCCCTGCTTCATCGTTTCCTTCACTTCATCATTCAGTCTCTTCGTTCTTTCTTGTGATCGTAAGTTTGTATCCCACTTTCACTTCCTTCCGTCTTTCTCTTCCTCCATGATTTTCCTTCTCTGCCAAACACACTCCCTTACACCCTCACCATCACACCATCATTATCATCTGCTCGCGTCACTTCCTCTTCCCTCTCTCATCACCGGACACCATCTTCTCCCTTCAGCATCGTTCCCTCTACCTCCTCACCATCTTTCATCTCCCTCCATCACTCCTCATGCCATCTTTTCATCTCAAAGCCTCACTCCCTCTCTTCTTTCCTCCCCTCACTATCAATTTTCATCTCCAGCTTCACTCCCTCCCTTCCTCCTGGCTTGCTATCTACCCTCTTCTCTCCACACACTATCATTTCATCTCGCAGCCTCACTCCCTTTCATTCTCTCTCTCGCTGCAGCATAAGCATCAACTCGACCTCACTCTTCACGTATCGTCAGCTCCACAGACAACACGCCCTGACTACCGCCATTCCTATGCATACACGACCCCCTCCTTGCTTCTCCTCCTCCCCTTCTTTAATGCCAAGCCACAATACTTTCAGCCTATATAATACTATATCCACGTGAACTCTTCCACTATGTCTTGCCGATGCTAGGCTGCCCACCACCGATGAGATTTAGGCTTTCCAGCATCAACCAACCACACGCAACCTGATTTGGAGAATGGGCGTGGCTTACCTGTTTACTGGCCAATGATATGCGGTTATTTGAGAGAGGGTGAGGAACTTATTTGCCGAGTTAGTGTGAATAGAGTGTCGTGTCTTCACCCGGAATGCTCAGATGCTCGCTTGCGTCTTCTCTTTCTTTTTCGTAGTTTCGTCTCGCATTGATAATTTGCTCTCCGTATTTCGCTTCCCCTTTTTTAGTATTCTGAAACTTTCGTTCTTTCCGGAGGTAACGTGCACGTTGGGTTGTGTCATTCCTTCACTGCTTATTCTTTAGCTTTTTCCAGTTTTGTTGGTGCGTCCCCTTGTTTTTTTTTCTATTTTTGATTGGATTTATTCCCTCTTTTGTAGAGTATTTTCGATTCCTTGACAATATATTTTCCCTGTTACTTCTTTCCTTGATTCTTCAGTAGGCCTCACCACTCCAAGTATTAAAGTTTTTCATGAGTCTTGGATTAGGATATGCATTAACGGAAAAAATGTTAGTGAATTCATTTAGCCGTGTGTGTTTGTGTGTGTGTGTGTGTGTGTGTGTGTGTGTGTGTGTGTGTGTGTGTGTGTGTGTGTGTGTGTGTGTGTGCTTAACTTCTGCCCTAAAGACACCTGGGTGTAGCGAGTTTACAGTAAAAAGCTCAAGAGTTGGCGGCATAAGTTTTCAAGGTGACTTGGACGGCTGAGTGACGGCCACGGCTGGCAGGAGACGCCAGGCACACGGAAAGGCTGGATAAATGTATATATGGAGACGGGACTATTAGAGCTTAGCTCGGTCCCGGTAGATTACAAATAGGTAAATACACACACAAACACACGCACACACACATTCAGACACACACACACACACACACACACTGACTAATCGACTAACTTGCCCAAGGGCACAGACGGGCATGCACACACTCGTGTGAGTGCAAAGGAAAAAGGAACAAAAAGTGAAGATGAAGAGGACGGAGAGGTAAAAAGAGTAATGCTTCACCTCGGGGCGGGAGGGGACGGAGTGTGTAAAAAATAAAAGAATACGCTGCAGAAAATATATGAATAATAGAAAATAAATGGGAAGATAGATAATAAAATAATAATGAATAATAATATTATAAAATAATAAAAATGCCTGTAAATGATAATAAAAAAAAAAGTCACTGGCATATAACAAACAAAAAACTGATCACTGATCACGAGTTGTAAAGAATAAAAAGTGAAAACTAAAGAAAAAACAGTAACACACTACAAATATATAAATAAACGCCAGCAATCAATCTCTCTCTCTCTCTCTCTCTCTCTCTCTCTCTCTCTCTCTCTCTCTCTCTCTCTCTCTCTCTCTCTCTCTCTCTCTCTCTCTCTCTCTCTCTCTCTCTCTCTCTCTCCGTTTCTAATCCAGTAACATTGTGAAAAGGGGAAAGTGGAGAACGGTTTGGAAAATGACGAAAATTGAAGGGAACGGAATGCAAAACGCGGAATGATGGGAAAAGGTTGCAAAAAAATTATTATAGTCACGGAGGGAAGGGAAGGAAAGGGGAGGGTAGGCTAGGGAAGGGGAAGGAAGGGAAGGGAAGGGAAGGGAAGGGGATGGAACGGGAGGGGAGGGGAGGAAAGGGGAGGGAAGGGAATGATTGGGCAGGGCAGGGAAGAGAAGGGAATGGAAGGACAGAGAAGGGCAGGGAAGGGAAGGGAAGGACAGGGTAGGGAAAGGAAGGGCAGGGCCGGTCAGGGCAAGGAATGGAATGGAAGGGTAGGGAAGGGGAGCGAGGGGCGGCTGCTTTAAAAAATCTCAAATGAAGGGACGCGCGAGGCCGAGGAGATAAAGTGAAACAGACAAAGGTGAGGCGAAGGGCGGGGAGGCGGACGGTGCGCTGAAAGGCCGGACTGGGACGATACTGCCGCTGTTGTCACTGCTGTTGTTGTTGTTCTTATTATTATTATTATTATTATTATTATTATTATTATTATTATTATTATTACTATTATTACTATTATTACTATTATTATTATTATTATTATTATTATTATTATTACTATTATTACTATTATTATTATTATTATTATTATTATTATTATTATTATTATTATTATTATTATTATTATTATTATTATTATTATTATTATTAATGGTGGTGGTGGTGGTGGGAGAAGAGGGTGAGAACGATGGAAAAGGGAGGAAAAGAGATAAATAAAGGGCAGAAAAAACGGGGAAAAGGGAGAGAGTAATAGAAAAGAATGAGAAAGAGTGGGAACGAGAGGGAGAGGCATAAGAGGAGGTTGGGAATGAAGCAGAGGGAAAAAATTATGAAAGGGGAGAAAGGAAAAAGAATGAGGAGCAAGGAAGAGGGAAAGAGGAAGGTGAGAGGGAGGAAAAGATGCAAAGAGGAAAACGAGAGGGGAAAGAGTTAGTGGGAATAGGAAAGAAGGAGACGAGAAAGGAGGACACAAAGAGGAAAAGGGAGAAAGGAGGAAAGAAAGAGGAAAAGGGAGAGGGGGAAACAGAGAGGGGTGAGGGAGAGGGCAGGGACGAGAGGAGGGGAAAACGAGAGGGAAGAAACAAGGAAGAGGGAGAGAATGAGAGAGGCTGAAGAACAAGAGAGTGGGAGAGTGGGAAGGGCAGAACACAGGAACGAAAAAAGAAGGAACGGAAGACGGAAGCGAGGGAGGGAATCGGGAGAAGGAGAGAGAGGGGAAAACGAGGAAGAGATAAAATAAGAAAAAAAAATGGAAAGCCAGAGGACCGAGGAAGGAGGTAAAGAGAGGGAGGGAAGAGCTTAGAAGGCACTTAAAATAAATCGAATGGAGTCAGTGGGAAGCGAAATGAACTTTCCTAAAATTTAACACCTGAGCAACGCGGAGACTCGCTGATTGCAGATGGATTAGACTCCCTTCCTTCCCCTCACCTTGCCCAAATGAGAAGAGAAAATGTGATAAAAAGTACCAAAAATAGAACAAAAACAAATATATGCAAGGAAAAGAAAAAAAATGACAAGGAGAAGGTTCAGAATAAATAAGAGAATAAAGAAGGTGGAACGAAACAAAAAAAATAAAAATAAAAATAAAAATAAAACGAACAAAATAGAGATGGGCCAAAAAAAAGTTATATAAGAAAAATGAAAAGAAAAAAAAACAAGGTGGGATGAAAAAAAATAACAAAAACTAGATACGACAAAATACTAACAAAACAAAAATAGGAAAAAAAATGTCAAAAGGAAAGTCGAGACAAAAACAATAGACTATACTAACAAGACGGGATGAATATACACAAGACAAAGGTGAAACATGTAAATAGATGAAGACAAAAAATATGGAACAAAAAAACACAAAAAAAAACAAAAAAAAAAGTAAAAAGTACAAATACAAACATGAGTAAAACAGACAGAAAAAATATAACAAAAAAACAAACAAAAGAACACAAAGACAAGAACAAACTAACAAACAAACAGTCAAAGGGAACTCCTCTACACTAAAACAAAATTAAGAAAATGTTAAGAGAGGAAATAATAAAAACAAAACAAAAACAAAGGAGTAAATAAAGGAGTAAAATAGTCAGGGATAAAAACCTTCCCCAACTTCCTCCCGGGATTCCCCGCACTTGGAAACTCACACCTGCGGGACCTGACGACACCCGCTTGTTTACCTTTATTTTATTTTTTTCTATTTCATTCACGAAGAGGAGGAGGGAGAAAGAAGATGAAGGAAGGGATGGAAGGCAGGGGAAGGGAAGGGAAGAAACTGGAAGATGAAGGTATGGGAGGAAGGAAAGGTAATTAGGAATGAGAAAGAACTGCGAGAGATGAAGAGAGGGAATGAAGGACAATGTGAGGAGAGGTGAAGGAGGTAATGCAAGGAAGGAAGAAGGGAAGGAAGGGAAGAGGGAGGGAAGGACATGACAAAAGATAGATATTTAGATAGATAGATAAAAAGATAGACAGATAGAAAGAGGCGGGAGAAGTGATGAAAACGAAAGGGGAGAGAGGAAGATATAAGAAAGAGAGCGACGGCGAGGAGGGATAGAAAGATAAAGAGGAAAAAAGGAGGAACGACAGAATTACGAAGAAAAGAGAGATTGAAGGAGACAGGAAGAAGGAAGAGGAGAGAGAAAAATAAGGAACGAAGAAAGGAAGAGAGGGGAGACGAAGAGGAAATAGAAGGTTAAAGAGAGAGAGAGAGAGAGAGAGAGAGAGAGAGAGAGTGTGTTTGGTAAATATATGAAAGTGCCAACCATTTCCCAAGAGACTGTGTGTACGAGTGTGTGTGTGTGTGTGTGTGTGTGTGTGTGTGTGTGTGTGTGTGTGTGTGTGTGTGTTCCCAGGTGTAAGGTTGCCTAAGGTAAGAAACACGCGCCACACCTTCACGAGTGTTGTCTTGACTCACCTGAGGTTTGGCAGCGCCGGCGCCGGCACAGCGTTCCCTCATCTGTGAATATAAAGAGTTAACGAAATAAATAAACAATAACAACAACAAGAACACTACCAATAACAATGATAATAGAGTAAACAAAGTAAATAAAATAAAGTAGATAAAAATAGATAAACAGCAAAAGACAATAACAATAACAACAACAATCCTTCTCCTCCTCCCACTACTATTACTGCAACAATTACTACTGATAATAATAATAACAGGTGCGTTAAAAGTTCATAACATTGTTGTTTGAAAATAATATAAACTCCAATTATTGAATTTTCTATTTTTTTCCCTTTTTCTTTTTTTGTGTATTTTTTTCCAAGGCATCGTATCGCATCAGCATGGTCATCGCGGCATTATACTAACTATAGACATTACACCAGCATTCTCTCTCTCTCTCTCTCTCTCTCTCTCTCTCTCTCTCTCTCTCTCTCTCTCTCTCTCTCTCTCTCTCTCTCTCTCTCTCTCTCTCTCTCTCTCTCTCTCTCTCTCTCGACATGTGTATGCAAGTCAAGTCTATACAACATTATTCACGTCCCCCCCCCTACACACACACACACACACGTCAAGAACGTATAAATGTAAATTTGCATGTATATGTATTTATGTGTGTATGTATGTATGAATGGCTGCCTATGTATACCCAAATCCAATACTGCTCCGCCATTTACACACACACACACACACACACACACACACACACACACACACACACACACACATATATATATATATATATATATATATATATATATATATATATATATATATATATATATATATATATATATATATATATATATATATATATATATATATATATATGTATATATATATATATATACACACACACACACACACACACACACACACACACACACACACACACAATCCTGTGCATACTCTCCCACAGGTGACAAAGCTTCATACCTGAGCGAGGAGGAGGAAGAGGAGTAGGAAGAGAAACGGGAAAAGGCATGATAGTTTCCGAGTCACTGGTTAGTCTGTCTTTGGTGAGCATCCTCCTGACGAGAGGGAGGGAAGGAGACGGGAAAGGAACACTGGAGGAAAGAAGGGAAGATGGAATAAAGAAAGGAAGGAGGGAAGCAAGGACGGGAGGGAGATGTGAAGTCAGGGGAGCATGAAGGCAGGAGGGAAGGAAGGAGAAGAGGGAGATATGAAGGAAGGAAGGACAGGAGGGAGATACGAAAAATGTAAGAAAAGAAGGAAAAAAGGAAGGTAGGACGAAAGGAAGGAAAGGGGGGAGATGCGAAGGAAGGAAGGAGAGATGGGAGGTAGTAAGGAAGGGAGGAGGGAAGGCAGACCACATTATAACCTCAGAAAATGGCGGGACACGATACAGACACGCCCACATCACCTACCGTGTCTTCTACTACTACGACTCTCTCTCTCTCTCTCTCTCTCTCTCTCTCTCTCTCTCTCTCTCTCTCTCTCTCTCTCTCTCTCTCTCTCTCTCTCTCTCTGCATGATTCGCTGGGACATTTAATTTTTGCTCTTGACTCCTCATATATTTCACCTTCTACTCCTCCTCCTCCTCTTCACTGAACGACCCAAGAAGAGAGACGCTTACGAGGAGATGTGATTCAGGTCTTAAAGTAACTAAAGAAGTTCAGTAACTTCAATCACTCCAAGGTTTTTGGGCTCCAAACTAACCCAAGAACTAGAAACAATTGTCTGGCCATTCAAGCGAGGCGATGTAGTATAGAATCACCTGTTCTATTTTTTTTCTGAACTCGAGTCAGCCGTCAGTGGAACAGCCGTCCTGCAGGAAAAAAAGTATGTGTGGAATCAGTGAACCCAATACTATGGAACCGACACTTGCCCCAGCCTTGTCATTAAGCCGCGAATTTTGGAAAAACATCCGCTTTGGTGCGAATCGCTATAACTCCCTTATTTCTGGGGCTCAGTAAAGGTTTTGGTATCAAACGACGGCAAAATGAAAGGGCTATATTCTTAAATTAGCGACCGGCTCGAAAACCGATTCGAAAGGGTAAAAAAATCGTATAAATTGCAGCACCTAACATCACCATAGCCGATCCAGGATTCAGGACGTTTCCTAAGTTAAAGAAGGTAATGTTATAATTGTATTTCGTAAAGAATCCTAATAACCAAAAAATAAAATTATGAGTATTCTTTTTTTACAACACAACATTCAATAAACAACAGAACAATAATATGAAAATACGTATACCTACCGTTGCCAGATTGTCGTACTCAGAGCATAGTATTTAACGATTTTTGACGCCTAACAATTGCCGAGAAACATCAGGATCTTACTCTTTTAACGATAACTATAAGTTACTCTCGTTTTTGGAGCCCAAAAGACAGTTTTGGGGCAGGAAGTCGGGAAACATAATCGGCTGAGTACGACAATCTGGAAATAATCTGTGGCCGAGGCAGCAGCAGCCTGCCATATTGCTGGTGTCAGATACCTAAAATAGCATACTTTTACTGCGCAAAGCAGGTGATGTCACTTATTGTGACTTCGTGAACTTTCATATTTATCTATTTGTGTATATTTCATGGTGCCAAAACTTAAATTACTAGTATAATTTTTATTAGTGACACGAATTTTTGACTGTTTATCACAATAGAATGTCACTCTAATAAGTGAATCAGACTCCACAGAAATATTACCAGAGTGTGTATGAATGAATACAAAGACAAGTACATACTTTGATTTAACTCGTGGATCATTAATAAATAGAAACAAAATATCAAGACTGGTTACTCTTTAGCCCATTACCTTTAAAGGTCCCACCAAAACAGTCCCTCCGCCAAGTTTGTACCCCACATTTGGTGATGTTAGGTGCGCCTATTCCTAAAAAACGACTCCCCCAAAAATCTATTTTTGAGTTCCCAACCTTGAGACCCGCTCATTTATTGAGAATTTCAAAAAAGCTTATTTTTACAAATGATTTAGCCCTGCCAATGTTATTTCCAATATTGTGCATAACATTTCCATACTCCGAATAGTTTCGTCGCTAGAGCTCGAAACGTAAATCCTGTCGAGAGCGATTTTTACGAACTCGAGACTTTTTAACTTTTTTGTCTAGTGTGGCCTTGCTATTGCCTCTAGAAAGCCGTAATTTGGTATGTAGCCCCTCATGGCAATTTAGTTTGACCATCTCGAAGGATTTTTTGATAGCTCGATTCCAAGTTCGTCGTCGAGCCGTCACAAAACAGCCTGTTTTTCGACCCTTTTGCCGCTATTTGGATACATCCTAGTTATTTGCTTATAACTTTTTTTATTTAATTATTTCATTTGATTTGATTAATATATCTGCATAAAATTAATATATGAACACTTCAATATGTTGACTGACTTGTATTAAAACCATTTTAAGATATCTAAATAAAAAAAAATAGTATTTTTTTATAATCATTTCACTATATAAACCAACCTATATTAAAGGGTCTTATTATACATGTTTTATTTTTAGTATTCAACCATATCTCTTCTCATTTATGAATAATACATTTCACTTGCTTTCTTTTGATAATAAATATTTATATATATATATATATATATATATATATATATATATATATATATATATATATATATATATATATATATATATATATATATATATATATATATATATATATATATATATATATATATATATATATATATATATATATATATATATATATATATATATGGTATCAAAATAAAGGTTACAGTCGAGTGTTGATCCTGACTGTTATCCTCTTCCTTCCTCCTCCTCCTTACCACTACTCTCACTACTTCTCTACCCGCTGTTACCATCACTGCTGGAAAGGTCCTGGCCGAGGTGTGGGTACAAGTAAGTGCTGTTCATGACTTTATCGCGTGCCGAGGATCAGAATCACGCGTGGGATCCGTCAGCCATGATTTAAGTTACCTACTACTCTGGACATGGGCGGCACTTGGGGCGCAGAAATGGCCTAAGAGGGGTCACTTTATTATTCTAGGGCCCCAGCACGCACTTGAGCCCCCTCTGAGCCAGCCACAGAGTAGGAAGACACTATATTAGCAGACAAGTGCATCAGAGTAATGTGTTTATCGAGCAGTGAGGTCTCTGGGCTCCCACTGGTTTGTGTTGGATCACTGTAGTTCTTTTCCCGCACCTTCACTGGCAGCATGGTCCTGGCTCGTGGCGTGGGCGTGGGCGTGTGGCTCACTGGCTGCATGGTCCTGGCTCGTGGCGTGGGCGTGGGCGTGTGGCTCACTGGCTGCATGGTCCTGGCTCGTGGCGTGGGCGTGGGCGTGTGGCTCACTGGCTGCATGGTCCTGGCTCGTGGCGTGGGCGTGGGCGTGTGGCTCACTGGCTGCATGGTCCTGGCTCGTGGCGTGGGCGTGTGGCTCACTGGCTGCATGGTCCTGGCTCGTGGCGTGGGCGTGGGCGTGTGGCTCACTGGCTGCATGGTCCTGGCTCGTGGCGTGGGCGTGGGCGTGTGGCTCACTGGCTGCATGGTCCTGGCTCGTGGCGTGGGCGTGTGGCTCACTGGCTGCATGGTCCTGGCTCGTGGCGTGGGCGTGGGCGTGTGGCTCACTGGCTGCATGGTCCTGGCTCGTGGCGTGGGCGTGGGCGTGTGGCTCACTGGCTGCATGGTCCTGGCTCGTGGCGTGGGCGTGGGCGTGTGGCTCACTGGCTGCATGGTCCTGGCTCGTGGCGTGGGCGTGGGCGTGTGGCTCACTGGCTGCATGGTCCTGGCTCGTGGCGTGGGCGTGGGCGTGTGGCTCACTGGCTGCATGGTCCTGGCTCGTGGCGTGGGCGTGTGGCTCACTGGCTGCATGGTCCTGGCTCGTGGCGTGGGCGTGGGCGTGTGGCTCACTGGCTGCATGGTCCTGGCTCGTGGCGTGGCGTGGGCGTGGCTCACTGGCTGCATGGTCCTGGCTCGTGGCGTGGGCGTGGGCGTGTGGCTCACTGGCTGCATGGTCCTGGCTCGTGGCGTGGGCGTGGGCGTGTGGCTCACTGGCTGCATGGTCCTGGCTCGTGGCGTGGGCGTGTGGCTCACTGGCTGCATGGTCCTGGCTCGTGGCGTGGGCGTGGGCGTGTGGCTCACTGGCTGCATGGTCCTGGCTCGTGGCGTGGGCGTGGGCGTGTGGCTCACTGGCTGCATGGTCCTGATTCGTGGCGTGGGCGTGTGGCTCACTGGCTGCATGGTCCTGGCTCGTGGCGTGGGCGTGGGCGTGTGGCTCACTGGCTGCATGGTCCTGATTCGTGGCGTGGGCGTGTGGCTCACTGGCTGCATGGTCCTGGCTCGTGGCGTGGGCGTGGGCGTGTGGCTCACTGGATGCATGGTCCTGGCTCGTGGCGTGGGCGTGGGCGTGTGGCTCACTGGCTGCATGGTCCTGGCTCGTGGCGTGGGCGTGGGCGTGTGGCTCACTGGCTGCATGGTCCTGGCTCTGGGCGTGGGTCAGGGCGTGTGGCTCACTGGATGCATGGTCCTGGCTCGTGGCGTGGGCGTGGGCGTGTGGCTCACTGGCTGCATGGTCCTGATTCGTGGCGTGGGCGTGTGGCTCACTGGCTGCATGGTCCTGGCTCGTGGCGTGGGCGTGTGGGTCACTGGCTGCATGGTCCTGGCTCGTGGCGTGGGCGTGGGCGTGTGGCTCACTGGCTGCATGGTCCTAGCTCGTGGCGTGGGCGTGTGGCTCACTGGCTGCATGGTCCTAGCTCGTGGCGTGGGCGTGTGGCTCACTGGCTGCATGGTCCTAGCTCGTGGCGTGGGCGTGTGGATCACTATTTGCATGGTCCTAGCTCGTGGCGTGGGCGTGTGGGTCACTGGCTAGCGGCTCCTTTCTCTTTTATTTCGTATTTTTTGTACTTCCTTTTTCCTTTTACTTTGTTTTTCCCTTTGTAATTTTCCCTTTTTTTTCTTCGTTACAGTTTTCCTCCAGTCCTTTTTCTTATGTATTATTCTCCTTCTTTTTTTCTCCTTCTCTCTCTCTTCAGCTTTCAACATTCAGCACGTGCTAATAACTTCAATAATCTAATATTCCCTTTTACTGCTTCTCCAAATTTGCTCTTTTTCCTATTTCCTTTCATCCCTTCGCCTCCCCCAATTATCTTAAGACATCAGACGCCGAGGACGGGCTCAGTCATGCTGGTGAACACGCTATAGGTACTGGGCCTGCGAAGCTATTCAAGGGATGACGTGTGTGGCTTCCTGGAGGCTGGGGAGGATTATCTTTAAGCGACGCAGCAACGGTGGTGTGGCGGGTACAGGCGAGATCTTTGGAGGTAGAAATATGTTGGGTACATGCAGCCTTGTGTGGACCGAGGCTGGCAGAAAAGGTGACATCAACAAGAACAACACAACTCTACGGTTCCTACCACCCCCTTCCTACCACCACAACCACCACGGCTATTACTAAAACATCTACTTCGGCATACCAACAACAACAATGTAGGGAAGTGCAGTATTCTGAGTGTAGGTAGGAACAACCCCTTTCACAACCCTTACTTAAATGACACTCTCATAAGCAGGTCTGGGTGCGAGAGGGATTTAGGGGTCTTAGTGAGCTCTGATCTCCGTCCAAGGGCACAATGCATTCAAGCTAGAAATCGAGCAAATAGGGTACTGGGATTTATTTCAAGGAGCGTAAGCAACAGAAGCGCCGAAGTCTTCCTCAAACTATATTTAGCATTAGTTAGACCTCATCTTGACTATGCGGTTCAGTTCTGGTCACCTTACTATAGAATGGATATCAAAATGTTAGAATCGGTGCAGAGGAGGATGACTAAGATGATTCAGGGGTTGAGAAACTTGCCATACGAGGAAAGACTCAAACAGTTAAACTTGCATTCTCTAGAAAGGCGAAGGGTGCGTGGAGACATGATCGAGGTTTATAAATGGATGAAGGGCTTTAATAAGGGAGATATTCATAAGGTTTTGTTGGTAAGAGAACCGGGTAGGACACGAAGTAATGGGTTTAAACTGGATAAATTCAGATTCACGAGGGACATAGGCAAAAATTGGTTTACCAACAGGGTTGTGGATGAGTGGAATAGGCTTAGCAGTCATGTGGTGAGTGCCAATACAGTTGTCACATTCAAAAATAGATTAGATAAATTCATGGACAGCGATACTAGGTGGGGTTAGATACACGGGAGCTTAGGGTCAAAGGAACTGCCTTGTATAGGCCTACCGGCCTCCTGCAGATTCCAACGTTCTTATGTTCTTATGTAACCACTTGTACCGCTATAACCAATCCTTCCTTGCACCCTTTACCTCCGCACAGCAACGGTCCGCCCTCAACCTTCCTGCCGCAGCCTTTACAAGCACGGGACAGAACAGAACAGAGCCTCAAGTACTTACTCGGCCGAGGCAGCGTGTCTGTGTGGCGCCGAAACACTGCATCACGGAGGGAGGGAGAGAGAGCAGGTGTGAGGTGTGAGGCTGCCCCGCCTGCCTCCCCTCCGCTAACCTCCTCAAGATGGCTCTCCTCGTCCGCCGCTCGCTGCCTCTGTACGTGTGAGAAATGCTGTCATGAGGAGATTGGTAAATGGTTGACTGAGTAATTATATAGCTAGGTAATTAATGAGCTACTTAATGAATGAATGAATAAATACATAAATAAGCGGATAAATAAGCACAATAATAATTACAAGAATGACATAGTGAAGGCAACGCAAAAAACAGACCAAAGAATAATATTGTTGAAAGAAAGACAGGCCGATAAACAGATAGATAAATCATGATAGAGAGGTAAAATAATATGAAAGAAAAATAAGAAAAGACAAAACTATAATGTTGGGGATGAAACGATCTTCACAACAACTCCAATAATAATGATGAATAATAATAACAGACTAAAAATATTAATAATAACAATATTATCATTATTATTAATAAGAACAATATTATTATTATTATTATTATTATTATTATTATTATTATTATTATTATTATTATTATTATTATTATTATTATTATTATTATTATTATTATTATTAATAATAATAATAATAATAATAATAATAAAAAAGACGTGACTTTTGACTCCGTGACCTCGGCTGCCTTGCCTCGCGGGATTTATGACTGACCAAGCTGTGAAAAATGATCAGATGGGGGGGATGATGATGAGGAGGAGGAGGAGGAGGAGGGGGAGGAGAGGAAACGAGAGGGAGGGGAGGGGATGGGGGGAGCAAGGCAGGGACAGAGGGACGGAGAGAAGGAAGGGAGGAGGGAGGTGGGAGGCGATGGATGGGGAAGGGGGAGGGGGGGTGGAGGTGGAGAGATGGGGAAGGGAAGGAAGGGGAAGGAAAAGCAGGATGAAGAGCAATGTATCATTACTCTGAGGTGGCGGAGGAGGGAGGTGAGAGGCTGTTGTTGTTATTGTTGTTATTATTGTTGCTGTTGTTTGAAGTAATGTTAACGAGGATTTTTTAGTCTTACGTCCACTCATTTTCCTGCTAACTAAATGAAAAAAATACACTTGATATCTTTTTGTCATATGTGGAGTCTCGTTGGCTGTTTTTAGCCCACAGCCCCATCGGAGCAGCTCTTCTTCACCTTTACTCGACACACACAATCCTTCTGTGATTAATCTGATTCCAACACCCTTCCTAATACATGCTAAATGCTAAATCAGGCTAAACTTAATCCCTTGTCGACCCTTTGTTTAATATAGCTGGAGTAGGTAGGAAGACACCTACCGAACGGGCGCAAGCCACTCCCGGTGATGTATATATGGGAGGTGAGAAGGGAGCTGAAGCCCTCCAAAGACCCTTCCCATGTCCTCACTAACCGTTTCCCTATTGTCTCACCAACACCGGAGAGTAGTTCAGCATGCTCTCTAAAGACAGATCCTCTCTTTATCCACACCACACTACATTCATACAACATATACACCTTTTCCCAAAATTAAAATTTCACAATGGCGCACATTCACCAAGCCTCGGAGTCCCCGACTGGGGGGGGGGACCACAAATCCCCCCAGGGAGGACTCCCCTTCTGGCTGCCGACCCGAGAGGTGTCTTGATAACTCCTCGAACCTCTTTCTTCTCAATTTCTGCAACATTCGCGGTCTTTGCTCTAATTTTCATTCTGTGGAACATCATCTCTCCTCCTCTAAACCTCACCTTCTCTTCCTTACCGAAACACAGGTTTCTGAGGCTACTGACAGCAATCTCTACTCTGTTCCCTCCTACTATCTCTATCCTAAATTTCAATCCAAAGCTGGATGTTGCGCCTACGTGCGCAACGACATCACTTGCTCTCGTGCCCACGACCTTGACTCTTCTGAATTTTCCACCATCTGGTTAAGACTTCACTGTCATTCTATTACTAAATACATATGTGCTGTTTATCTCTCACCTAACTCTACCAACTATGTAAAATTCTTTGACTATTTGAATTCTAAAGTGGAGCACATCTTGACCCACTCTCCCTTCGCTGAAATCTCCATCTTAGGAGATTTCAATGTTCACCACCAGCTTTGGCTTTCATCCTTTCACTGACCATCCTGGTGAACAAGCCTACAACTTTGCTATCCTCAACGACCTAGAGCAGTTGGTCCAGCACCCTACACGTATTCCCGACCGTCTTGGAGATCGGCCCAACATTCTAGACCTCTTCCTTACCTCAAACCCTTCTGCTTATTCTGTCAAACTGTTCTCTCCGTTGGGCTCCTCCGATCACAATCTTATTTCTGCATCCTGTCCTATCGCTCCTGTACACCCTCTGGACCCACCGAAGAGGCGATGCTTCTGGCATTTTGCTTCAGCTCGGTGGGACGACCTGAGGATGTACTTTTCCGATTTCCCGTGGAATGATTATTGCTTCCAGGATAGAGACCCCTCTGTGTGTGCTCAGCGCATCACAGAGGTGATTGTCTCTGGAATGGAGGCATACATTCCTCGTTCTTTCTCTACTCCTCACGCAAAAAAGCCTTGGTTTAATCACGCTTGTTCTCGTGCTGTCAATGATAGAGAGGTAGCTCACAAAAGGTACCAGAGCCTTCAAACTAATGCTAATTATGAACTTTACATTTCTGCCCGAAATCGTGCCAAATCTATTCTCCGACTAACTAAAAATTCTTTCATTAATAGAAAATGTCAAACCTTGCTTTCTAACTCTTCCCGTGACTTCTGGCATCTAGCCAAAAAAATCTCCTCCAACTTCACTTCTTCATCTTTCCTCCACTCTCAGTCCTGACGGCAACACTGCCGTCTCATCTATCTCTAAGGCTGAACTCTTCTCAAACTTTTTCTAAAACTCCACTCTGGACGATTCTGGGCATATTCCTCCTACTCATCCCTCCTCTGACTCCTTTATGCCTGTTATAAAGATTCTTCAAAATGATGTTTTCTATGCCCTCTCTGGCCTCAATCCTCAGAAGGCTTATGGACCTGATGGAGTGCCTCCTATTGTCCTTAAAAACTGTGCCTCCGTGCTGTCACCCTGCCTGGTCAAACTCTTTCGCCTCTGCCTGTCAACATCTACCTTTCCTTCTTGCTGGAAGTATGCCTTCATACAGCCTGTACCTAAGAAGGGTGACCGCTCCAATCCCTCAAACTACCGTCCTATTGCTTTACTTTCTTGTCTATCTAAAGCTTTTGAATCAATCCTTAACCGGAAGACTCAAAAGCACCTTTCCACTTCTGACCTTCTATCTGATCGCCAGTATGGGTTCCGCAAGGGGCGTTCTACTGGTGATCTCCTAGCCTTCTTAACTGACTCTTGGTCATCCTCTCTTAGCCGTTTCGGTGAAACTTTTGCTATTGCGCTGGACATATCAAAAGCTTTTGATAGGGTCTGGCACAAATCTTTGCTTTCTAAACTACCCTCCTACGGTTTCTATCCTTCTCTCTGTACCTTTATCTCCAGTTTCCTCTCTGACCGTTCTATTTCTGCCGTGGTAGACGGTCACTGTTCTTCCCCTAAATCTATTAACAGTGGTGTCCCACAAGGTTCTGTCCTATCTCCCACTCTTTTTCTGTTGTTCATTGATGATCTTCTTTCCAAAACGAACTGTCCTATCCATTCCTACGCCGATGATTCCACTCTGCATTATTCAACTTCTTTTAATAGAAGACCCACCCTTCAGGAACTTAACGACTCAAGGCTGGAGACTGCAGAACGCTTAGCCTCAGACCTTACTATTATTTCCGATTGGGGCAAGAAGAACCTGGTGTCCTTCAACGCCTCAAAAACACAGTTTCTCCACCTATCCACTCGACACAATCTTCCAAACAACTATCCCCTATTCTTTGACAACACCCAGCTGTCACCTTCCTCAACACTAAACATTCTCGGTCTATCCTTAACTCAAAATCTCAACTGGGAACTTCATATCTCATCTCTTACTAAATCAGCTTCCTCGAGGCTGGGCGTTCTGTACCGTCTCCGCCA
>NC_066565.1:10899983-10904983 GCF_024679095.1 Eriocheir sinensis | reverse complement strand
AGCACGACAACACCAACCACTAGTACCCCTAAAACCAATCCTTCATTTCATCCTTTCTTCCGCACAGCAACCTTCCTGCCGCAGCCTTTACAAGCACGGGACAGAACAGAACAGAGCCTCAAGTACTTACCCGGCCAAGCAAGCTTGTCTGTGTGGCGCCGAAACACTGCATCACGGAGGGAGGGAGGGAAAGAGGGAGCAGGTGTGAGGTGTGAGGCTGCCCCGTCTGTCTCCCCTCCGCTAACCCCCTCAGGATGGCTCTTCTCGTCTGCCGCTTGCTGCCTCTGTGCGTGTGAGAAATGCTGTAGTAAGGAGATTGGTAAATGGTTAGGTAAAGGTAAAGCTGGGGGCATACGCTGTAGCAGCGAGTGGCCTCGGTGCTCATCTCCGTAACATTGCCCCTTGAGCCTGTGGTGGGAGGGATAAGAACATAAGAACGTAAGGAGTCTGCAAGAGACCGGTTGGCCTATACAAGGCAGCTCCTGTACACTCAACCCCACACTACCTCACCATCCATAGCTTTATCTAACCTCTTCTTGAATGTATCTACGGTATTGTCACCCACAACATGGCCCCCAAGCCTGTTACATTCGTCCATCACGCTATTGGTGAACCAATTTTTGCCTATGTCTTTGTTAAATCTGAGTTTGTTTAACTTAAAACCATTGCTACGCGTCCTACCTGGCTCTTTTACTAACGAAATCTTATTGACATCCCCTTTATTAAAGCCCTTCATCCATTTATAGACTCCGATCAAATCTCCTCGCAACCTTCGCCTTTCTAGCGACTGTAGATTTAACTGTTTCAGCTTGTCTTCATAAGGCAAGTTTCTCACCCCCTGAATCATCTTTGTCATCCTCCTCTGTACAGATTCTAACATCTTGATATCCATTCTATAGTAGAGGGACCAGAACTGAACTGCATAATCGAGATGAGGTCTAACTACTGCTAAGTAAAGTTTGAGGATGACTTCAGCGCTCCTATTGCTTACGCTCCTTGAGATGAAACCAAGTACTCTGTTTGCCCAATTTTTAGCCTGAATGCAATGAGCCCCAGGACGGTTAGCGCTCACTAGGACACTTAAGTTTCTCTCACGCCCAGACCTACTTAGAGGAGTGCTATTTAAGTAGTAATTGTGTGAGGGGTTATTCCTACCTACACTCAGAATGCTACACTTCCCGACCCGGCTACACATCCCATTACCCCGGGACACAAGGCCAGTGTGACATCCGGGTTACCACAGTTTACCTTCCCCAGGTTTCCCCAGGTACCCATTTATCGACCAGCCCGAGAGGCAGGATGAACAGCTGGGTGAGCTGCATGCCGACTGCCCGGCCCGGAATTTCAACCCGGGCCCACGGAGTAGTAGACACGCACGCAGAGCTCTAGACCACGGAGGCGTGGTAAATGGTTAAGTGAGTAAAAAAACGAGCTAGGTTATGAACAAGCTAACTTAATGAATAATTGAATAAATGAAGAAATACAAACAGGTGAATAAATATATACATAAATTATATATATATATATATATATATATATATATATATATATATATATATATATATATAAATATATATATATATATATATATATATATATATATATATATATATATATATATATAAAGAAATGTGAAAGAGAAAATAAAGAAATAGGCAAAGCTAAATTATCAGGGATGAAAACTCTATATTAATAACAATAATAATAACAATAGTAATAATAATAATAATAATAATAATAATAATAATAATAATAATAATAATAATAATAATAATAATAATAACAATGATATAAATAAACACGTGACTTTTGACCCCGTGACCTTGGCTGTCTTGCTTAGCGGGACTTATGGCTGACCAAGCTGTGAAAAATTAAGCGATGGGGGGAGGAGGAGGAGGAGGAGGAGGAGGAGGAAGAAGAGTAGAAGGAGGAGGAAGAAGAGTAGAAGGAGGAGGAGGAGGAGGAGGAGGAGGAAGAGCAAGGGAGGGACCATGGCACCTCCATGGGAGAGACAGAGGGACGGAGAGAAGGGAGGAAAGATATGGGAGGAGATGGATGGAGTACGGAGGGGGGGTGGATGGGGAGAGATGGGGGAAGGGAAGGAAAGGGAAGGAAAGGAGGATGAAGAGCAATGTATCATTACTCTGAGGTGGCGGAGGAGGGAGGTGAGAGGCAGTTGTCGTTGTTCTTGTTCTTATCATTATTGCTGCTGTTGTTGTTTGCAGTAATGTCAACGAAGCTTTATTAGTCCTACGCTCACTCATTTTCATGGTGACTAAATAAAAACAAAAATACACACATCTTTTTGTCTTATGTGTAGTCTCGTTGGCTATTCTTAACCTAAAACCCCATCGGAGCAGCTCTTCTTAACTTTTCACCTGGCACACAGACAGCCGAATGCTCGTCTCCCAACATCATCCTTGAAGGAAAACTTAGCATTTCTAAGGTACTTCCAGACCTCCCTTGAACCTTTCCCTTGATACATAATTAGGAATTATATCGTCATTTCTACACGATGAACTGCTAGTATATTCTCATTGGCGTAAAATACCTGAATTTCAGTCCAGTTTGTACCGAATACGAGGAAAAAATTAAAGATACAAACACGTTTAAAAGACTTTGGTGTATAAGGGAGTTAACGTTGTGATGTTATTCTGCAAGGTGTCACGTTTATTGACAGCGTAAAATATGTTCTGTAAAGTGAAACGTATGAGGAAGAATTATATTATCAAAATAAGAAGTATTGTTTATTTATAAGTGGACGTAGAAGAACTGCGAAATATCGAATTGTTAAAGCTATACGCTTTTCACATAGAGGAAGCGGCAACACCGTGTTCCAACAATGTCGTCAGCTGAACTGTGGTCTGACCGTGGACCGCCACGTCGTCCACTCGAATGTTTTCTCATCCATATTTCGTACATGAGGTCAGTAGTACATCGATATTCATCTCCTGTGCTGGGCAGGAAGGTTTATATAGGGAAGTTATGCAGAGGATGTTACAGAGGATGCTTACAACACGTTTACGGGCGAGCTTGAAGCTGCCAATCCACTGTAGTATATTTCGCATGCTTTTGGCCTATTATTAAGGATTTTAGCCACAAACGCTTACATACAGGGTGCAAAAAGCTATTCTTGGGCGGCTACTGTTCTTGTTATTGCGTACAAGCAGAGGGCCACGTGACTACGGACAGCATTGAAGTCAACGAATGTGACCTCATGCAGCCCAGTTATTTTAAAGATTATGGAACGATCAGGCTGCTTTGCTGAAAATAACACAGTATGACGAAAATACGTGCCTTGTAATTAAATTAATAACGTTAACTGAAAGCTCTATATCGCAGTGTTACCAGATTAGAGTGTTACACAGAAGATTTCGAACTGGCATCACTGCTTGGAAGGAAAACATTGGTGGACGAGCATACGGCCGATAATCCTTCTGTGATTAATCTGATTCCAACACCCTTCCTAACACATGCTGTTATCTGGCTAAACTTAATCCCTTGTCGACCCTTTGTTTAATATTTACGGTGATCTAAACTTCTGTCAAACTATAGCCCCTCCCATTGTCAACCAACCTTTCAACCAATATGACACTACAGGCAGGTCAACTTCAGCCTCTTCTCTGTCTAAATCTCCTGTCAATCATGTCTAACTTTCTGCGGAACTAAACCCCCAACAACATGTACTTCAGCCTAATTTTCTTTCATCTTTCTTGCCACCAACCCTTCAGCCAATATGATGCAAAGTCTCACACTATCAGGTCACCTTTAGCTCTTGTCTGCCCAAATCTCCTCTAAATTCATTATTCTCCAATCACCTTGACCCTGACTTCCTTCCCCCTCGTCTAATAACACTACTACCAATATAATGCCAAACTATAAATCAACTTACACTGTCAGGTCAACTTTAATGAAGCTTTTATCAGCCAAACTCCCTTGGAATATCATGTCCAAACTCCTACCAGCCTAGAATCCTATCAATTTGACTGGACCATTTCTACACTCCACTATGTAACCCTCTCAACTATTCCAAACCTCTAAACTCCCGTCACCTCAAAATGAAACACATATTAACGCACTTCTTCCAGCCCATCACAACCTCCCGGCCACCACGTCAACCCACCACGTCAACTGACAAGCCTACAAACCCTCCAACCATTCAACCACTCGTCACATCAAAATTAAACCACCTATCAAGTTACTCCTTCCAACCCCATCACTACCTCCTTGCCACCCCATCAACCCATCCCATACTACTACTACTACTACTACTACTATTACTACTACTACTACTACTACTACTACTACTACTACTACTACTACTACTACTACTTCCCATTCTGTTTGTATGCACGTAGAAAAGTTGTTCCGGCAGGATAATAGATAAGAGTTGTAAATAAGAATGAGAAGTGCAACAGTAACTCAGTCTTGGGGCTCTCTCCTTACGCCTCACGCCCCTCACAGCCCCCCGCCGCCGCCGCCCCGCCGCCACTCGTCAGGGTCATCGAGTGGAGCCCGCAAGAACAAGACCGCAGCGGCGGCCAAGAGCAGGGCGAGGTGGTTGTGCCGCCAGGCCGCCCCCAGCCTCGCCAGGAAGCCGAGGCCGCTGCCACTCTCCTCTGTGCCTCCAGCAGTGCCCCGCCCAGCCTCCTCCTCTGCGTCTTCTTCAAGAGTCTCCCATCCACTCTCATCCGAGTCTCCGGGAGTATCCCATTCACTCCCCTCCTAGGAGTCTCCGTCCTCAGACTCCCATCCACTCTTCCTATTTGTGTCTTCATCAGAGGGAAGTCCACTCTCCTCGCCTGGGTCACTTCCACTCTCCTCTGTGTCTTCTTCGGGGGTTTCCCATGCACTCACATCTGAGTCTTCTTCGGGAGTTTCCCATGCAATCACATCTGACTCTTCTTCGGGGGTTTCCCATACACTCTCCTCTGAGTTACTGGGGTCCATATTTTCTTGGCACTGGTCTATCTCAGTGACCTCGGGGTCACCCCCCCGCA